>NC_090060.1:1170000-1172500 GCF_038355195.1 Osmerus mordax | reverse complement strand
GGGACATCCGGCATGGCTCCAAACAAGAATGAGCAAAAACACATTTACAATAGAACAGAAAATGAGTCGTGATCGTATAGTTTTAGGTTTCTCGTCGCTAACACGTGCGGCTATCAGAACCATCGCATCACTCCTCAAATGACTGAAGTTACCTAGACTAGATGAATAACATCATTTAAAGTAGCTAACTTGGCTCTTCTTAACAACATTAAATGAAAAATACGAATATTTGTGTTTGAAACTTGATGAAAGGGGATTCATCCCGAACCTCCCAAGAAGGGGGTTCACCCCGCACCGCTCCACACAAGAATGGGCGAATGCAGCCCCCATCCCACTGTCCCCACACCAACACCATGGTAACACTATTAGGGGGCATGGTTTTACATGTCCCTTTAGCAATAACTGAACAACGCGTATTCTTCAGCGTTACACTTGCACAAAAAAGCGGGACACGTGGAACCATCTGTCCAGCAGGGGCTGACTTCAACCACGCCCGGATCTGCCAGCAGTTCTTCACAGGACGATGATTGGTCCCAAACCCTGTGTCCTGAGCTGAAGGTTGAAACCAAGCAGCCGCTGTCAAGGGCGGGTTTGGGTTCTCAGATAAATGCTCTTGTAGGTTCCACCGAGATTTGAACTCGGATTGCTGGATTCAGAGTCCAGAGTGCTGACCGTTACACCATGGAACCCCACCGTGAGGCAGACGGAAAGACTCACGAAAGAGACTGTGCATCTCTCTGGCTTTTGTAACCCTTTTGTAACCCTTTCTAACCCTCTCGCCTCCCGTCTTAGCGTGACGGCATTCTGGCACGTGACGTCACGTCCCACTCGTCACGGAAGCATTGGTGGTTCAGTGGTAGAGTTCTCGCCTGCCACGCGGGAGGCCCGGGTTCGATTCCCGGCCAATGCACTGCTCTTGCGTGGACCGTCGTTGGCCTTGCTTTCAGTTGATTTGGCCTCTTTGCCGCGCGTAACCTCTTGAGCTAGCACGGCGCTCCAAGTCAGACTACCGTGTCCTCGTTAGTATAGTGGTCAGTATCCCCGCCTGTCATGCGGGAGACCAGGGTTCAATTCCCTGACGGGGAGAAATGCTCTTTTTGCCTAGTGTGGTTCACTGGCATCTCACAGAACTTGATTTGAAGGACACTTTATTTCTGTCAGACATTCGTGTGTTGCAGTAAGATGACCGGGTGGCTATTCGGGACATCCGGCATGGCTCCAAACAAGAATGAGCAAAAACACATTTACAATAGAACAGAAAATGAGTCGTGATCGTATAGTTTTAGGTTTCTCGTCGCTAACACGTGCGGCTATCAGAACCATCGCATCACTCCTCAAATGACTGAAGTTACCTAGACTAGATGAATAACATCATTTAAAGTAGCTAACTTGGCTCTTCTTAACAACATTAAATGAAAAATACGAATATTTGTGTTTGAAACTTGATGAAAGGGGATTCATCCCGAACCTCCCAAGAAGGGGGTTCACCCCGCACCGCTCCACACAAGAATGGGCGAATGCAGCCCCCATCCCACTGTCCCCACACCAACACCATGGTAACACTATTAGGGGGCATGGTTTTACATGTCCCTTTAGCAATAACTGAACAACGCGTATTCTTCAGCGTTACACTTGCACAAAAAAGCGGGACACGTGGAACCATCTGTCCAGCAGGGGCTGACTTCAACCACGCCCGGATCTGCCAGCAGTTCTTCACAGGACGATGATTGGTCCCAAACCCTGTGTCCTGAGCTGAAGGTTGAAACCAAGCAGCCGCTGTCAAGGGCGGGTTTGGGTTCTCAGATAAATGCTCTTATAGGTTCCACCGAGATTTGAACTCGGATTGCTGGATTCAGAGTCCAGAGTGCTGACCGTTACACCATGGAACCCCACCGTGAGGCAGACGGAAAGATTCACGAAAGAGACTGTGCATCTCTCTGGCTTTTGTAACCCTTTTGTAACCCTTTCTAACCCTCTCGCCTCCCGTCTTAGCGTGACGGCATTCTGGCACGTGACGTCACGTCCCACTCGTCACGGAAGCATTGGTGGTTCAGTGGTAGAGTTCTCGCCTGCCAAGCGGGAGGCCCGGGTTCGATTCCCGGCCAATGCACTGCTCTTGCGTGGACCGTCGTTGGCCTTGCTTTCAGTTGATTTGGCCTCTTTGCCGCGCGTAACCTCTTGAGCTAGCACGGCGCTCCAAGTCAGACTACCGTGTCCTCGTTAGTATAGTGGTCAGTATCCCCGCCTGTCACGCGGGAGACCAGGGTTCAATTCCCTGACGGGGAGAAATGCTCTTTTTGCCTAGTGTGGTTCACTGGCATCTCACAGAACTTGATTTGAAGGACACTTTATTTCTGTCAGACATTCGTGTGTTGCAGTAAGATGACCGGGTGGCTATTCGGGACATCCGGCATGGCTCCAAACAAGAATGAGCAAAAACACATTTACAATAGAACAGAAAATGAGTCGTGATCGTATAGTTTTAGGTTTCTCGTCGCTA
>NC_090060.1:1127500-1132500 GCF_038355195.1 Osmerus mordax | reverse complement strand
TCGTCACGGAAGCATTGGTGGTTCAGTGGTAGAATTCTCGCCTGCCACGCGGGAGGCCCGGGTTCGATTCCCGGCCAATGCACTGCTCTTGCGTGGACCGTCGTTGGCCTTGCTTTCAGTTGATTTGGCCTCTTTGCCGCGTGTAACCTCTTGAGCTAGCACGGCGCTCCAAGTCAGACTACCGTGTCCTCGTTAGTATAGTGGTCAGTATCCTCGCCTGTCACGCGGGAGACCAGGGTTCAATTCCCTGACGGGGAGAAATGCTCTTTTTGCTTAGTGTGGTTCACTGGCATCTCACAGAACTTGATTTGAAGGACACTTTATTTCTGTCAGACATTCGTGTGTTGCAGTAAGATGACCGGGTGGCTATTCGGGACATCCGGCATGGCTCCAAACAAGAATGAGCAAAAACACATTTACAATAGAACAGAAAATGAGTCGTGATCGTATGGTTTTAGGTTTCTCGTCGCTAACACGTGCGGCTATCAGAACCATCGCATCACTCCTCAAATGACTGAAGTTACCTAGACTAGATGAATAACATCATTTAAAGTAGCTAACTTGGCTCTTCTTAACAACATTAAATGAAAAATACGAATATTTGTGTTTGAAACTTGATGAAAGGGGATTCATCCCGAACCTCCCAAGAAGGGGGTTCACCCCGCACCGCTCCACACAAGAATGGGCGAATGCAGCCCCCATCCCACTGTCCCCACACCAACACCATGGTAACACTATTAGGGGGCATGGTTTTACATGTCCCTTTAGCAATAACTGAACAACGCGTATTCTTCAGCGTTACACTTGCACAAAAAAGCGGGACACGTGGAACCATCTGTCCAGCAGGGGCTGACTTCAACCACGCCCGGATCTGCCAGCAGTTCTTCACAGGACGATGATTGGTCCCAAACCCTGTGTCCTGAGAAGAAGGTTGAAACCAAGCAGCCGCTGTCAAGGGCGGGTTTGGGTTCTCAGATCAAAAGCTCTTGTAGGTTCCACCGAGATTTGAACTCGGATTGCTGGATTCAGAGTCCAGAGTGCTGACCGTTCGTTACACCATGGAACCCCACCGTGAGGCAGACGGAAAGACTCACGAAAGAGACTGTGCATCTCTCTGGCTTTTGTAACCCTTTTGTAACCCTTTCCAACCCTCTCGCCTCCCGTCTTAGCGTGACGGCATTCTGGCACGTGACGTCACGTCCCACTCGTCACGGAAGCATTGGTGGTTCAGTGGTAGAATTCTCGCCTGCCACGCGTGAGGCCCGGGTTCGATTCCCGGCCAATGCACTGCTCTTGCGTGGACCGTCGTTGGCCTTGCTTTCAGTTAATTTGGCCTCTTTGCCGCGTGTAACCTCTTGAGCTAGCACGGCGCTCCAAGTCAGACTACCGTGTCCTCGTTAGTATAGTGGTCAGTATCCCCACCTGTCACGCGGGAGACCAGGGTTCAATTCCCTGACGGGGAGAAATGCTCTTTTTGCTTAGTGTGGTTCACTGGCATCTCACAGAACTTGATTTGAAGGACACTTTATTTCTGTCAGACATTCGTGTGTTGCAGTAAGATGACCGGGTGGCTATTCGGGACATCCGGCATGGCTCCAAACAAGAATGAGCAAAAACACATTTACAATAGAACAGAAAATGAGTCGTGATCGTATGGTTTTAGGTTTCTCGTCGCTAACACGTGCGGCTATCAGAACCATCGCATCACTCCTCAAATGACTGAAGTTACCTAGACTAGATGAATAACATCATTTAAAGTAGCTAACTTGGCTCTTCTTAACAACATTAAATGAAAAATACGAATATTTGTGTTTGAAACTTGATGAAAGGGGATTCATCCCGAACCTCCCAAGAAGGGGGTTCACCCCGCACCGCTCCACACAAGAATGGGCGAATGCAGCCCCCATCCCACTGTCCCCACACCAACACCATGGTAACACTATTAGGGGGCATGGTTTTACATGTCCCTTTAGCAATAACTGAACAACGCGTATTCTTCAGCGTTACACTTGCACAAAAAAGCGGGACACGTGGAACCATCTGTCCAGCAGGGGCTGACTTCAACCACGCCCGGATCTGCCAGCAGTTCTTCACAGGACGATGATTGGTCCCAAACCCTGTGTCCTGAGAAGAAGGTTGAAACCAAGCAGCCGCTGTCAAGGGCGGGTTTGGGTTCTCAGATCAAAAGCTCTTGTAGGTTCCACCGAGATTTGAACTCGGATTGCTGGATTCAGAGTCCAGAGTGCTGACCGTTCGTTACACCATGGAACCCCACCGTGAGGCAGACGGAAAGACTCACGAAAGAGACTGTGCATCTCTCTGGCTTTTGTAACCCTTTTGTAACCCTTTCCAACCCTCTCGCCTCCCGTCTTAGCGTGACGGCATTCTGGCACGTGACGTCACGTCCCACTCGTCACGGAAGCATTGGTGGTTCAGTGGTAGAATTCTCGCCTGCCACGCGGGAGGCCCGGGTTCGATTCCCGGCCAATGCACTGCTCTTGCGTGGACCGTCGTTGGCCTTGCTTTCAGTTGATTTGGCCTCTTTGCCGCGTGTAACCTCTTGAGCTAGCACGGCGCTCCAAGTCAGACTACCGTGTCCTCGTTAGTATAGTGGTCAGTATCCCCGCCTGTCACGCGGGAGACCAGGGTTCCATTCCCTGACGGGGAGAAATGCTCTTTTTGCTTAGTGTGGTTCACTGGCATCTCACAGAACTTGATTTGAAGGACACTTTATTTCTGTCAGACATTCGTGTGTTGCAGTAAGATGACCGGGTGGCTATTCGGGACATCCGGCATGGCTCCAAACAAGAATGAGCAAAAACACATTTACAATAGAACAGAAAATGAGTCGTGATCGTATAGTTTTAGGTTTCTCGTCGCTAACACGTGCGGCTATCAGAACCATCGCATCACTCCTCAAATGACTGAAGTTACCTAGACTAGATGAATAACATCATTTAAAGTAGCTAACTTGGCTCTTCTTAACAACATTAAATGAAAAATACGAATATTTGTGTTTGAAACTTGATGAAAGGGGATTCATCCCGAACCTCCCAAGAAGGGGGTTCACCCCGCACCGCTCCACACAAGAATGGGCGAATGCAGCCCCCATCCCACTGTCCCCACACCAACACCATGGTAACACTATTAGGGGGCATGGTTTTACATGTCCCTTTAGCAATAACTGAACAACGCGTATTCTTCAGCGTTACACTTGCACAAAAAAGCGGGACACGTGGAACCATCTGTCCAGCAGGGGCTGACTTCAACCACGCCCGGATCTGCCAGCAGTTCTTCACAGGACGATGATTGGTCCCAAACCCTGTGTCCTGAGAAGAAGGTTGAAACCAAGCAGCCGCTGTCAAGGGCGGGTTTGGGTTCTCAGATCAAAAGCTCTTGTAGGTTCCACCGAGATTTGAACTCGGATTGCTGGATTCAGAGTCCAGAGTGCTGACCGTTCGTTACACCATGGAACCCCACCGTGAGGCAGACGGAAAGACTCACGAAAGAGACTGTGCATCTCTCTGGCTTTTGTAACCCTTTTGTAACCCTTTCCAACCCTCTCGCCTCCCGTCTTAGCGTGACGGCATTCTGGCACGTGACGTCACGTCCCACTCGTCACGGAAGCATTGGTGGTTCAGTGGTAGAATTCTCGCCTGCCACGCGTGAGGCCCGGGTTCGATTCCCGGCCAATGCACTGCTCTTGCGTGGACCGTCGTTGGCCTTGCTTTCAGTTGATTTGGCCTCTTTGCCGCGTGTAACCTCTTGAGCTAGCACGGCGCTCCAAGTCAGACTACCGTGTCCTCGTTAGTATAGTGGTCAGTATCCCCACCTGTCACGCGGGAGACCAGGGTTCAATTCCCTGACGGGGAGAAATGCTCTTTTTGCTTAGTGTGGTTCACTGGCATCTCACAGAACTTGATTTGAAGGACACTTTATTTCTGTCAGACATTCGTGTGTTGCAGTAAGATGACCGGGTGGCTATTCGGGACATCCGGCATGGCTCCAAACAAGAATGAGCAAAAACACATTTACAATAGAACAGAAAATGAGTCGTGATCGTATGGTTTTAGGTTTCTCGTCGCTAACACGTGCGGCTATCAGAACCATCGCATCACTCCTCAAATGACTGAAGTTACCTAGACTAGATGAATAACATCATTTAAAGTAGCTAACTTGGCTCTTCTTAACAACATTAAATGAAAAATACGAATATTTGTGTTTGAAACTTGATGAAAGGGGATTCATCCCGAACCTCCCAAGAAGGGGGTTCACCCCGCACCGCTCCACACAAGAATGGGCGAATGCAGCCCCCATCCCACTGTCCCCACACCAACACCATGGTAACACTATTAGGGGGCATGGTTTTACATGTCCCTTTAGCAATAACTGAACAACGCGTATTCTTCAGCGTTACACTTGCACAAAAAAGCGGGACACGTGGAACCATCTGTCCAGCAGGGGCTGACTTCAACCACGCCCGGATCTGCCAGCAGTTCTTCACAGGACGATGATTGGTCCCAAACCCTGTGTCCTGAGAAGAAGGTTGAAACCAAGCAGCCGCTGTCAAGGGCGGGTTTGGGTTCTCAGATCAAAATCTCTTGTAGGTTCCACCGAGATTTGAACTCGGATTGCTGGATTCAGAGTCCAGAGTGCTGACCGTTCGTTACACCATGGAACCCCACCGTGAGGCAGACGGAAAGACTCACGAAAGAGACTGTGCATCTCTCTGGCTTTTGTAACCCTTTTGTAACCCTTTCCAACCCTCTCGCCTCCCGTCTTAGCGTGACGGCATTCTGGCACGTGACGTCACGTCCCACTCGTCACGGAAGCATTGGTGGTTCAGTGGTAGAATTCTCGCCTGCCACGCGGGAGGCCCGGGTTCGATTCCCGGCCAATGCACTGCTCTTGCGTGGACCGTCGTTGGCCTTGCTTTCAGTTGATTTGGCCTCTTTGCCGCGTGTAACCTCTTGAGCTAGCACGGCGCTCCAAGTCAGACT
>NC_090060.1:1067500-1072500 GCF_038355195.1 Osmerus mordax | reverse complement strand
CCATGGAACCCCACCGTGAGGCAGACGGAAAGACTCACGAAAGAGACTGTGCATCTCTCTGGCTTTTGTAACCCTTTTGTAACCCTTTCCAACCCTCTCGCCTCCCGTCTTAGCGTGACGGCATTCTGGCACGTGACGTCACGTCCCACTCGTCACGGAAGCATTGGTGGTTCAGTGGTAGAATTCTCGCCTGCCACGCGGGAGGCCCGGGTTCGATTCCCGGCCAATGCACTGCTCTTGCGTGGACCGTCGTTGGCCTTGCTTTCAGTTGATTTGGCCTCTTTGCCGCGTGTAACCTCTTGAGCTAGCACGGCGCTCCAAGTCAGACTACCGTGTCCTCGTTAGTATAGTGGTCAGTATCCTCGCCTGTCACGCGGGAGACCAGGGTTCAATTCCCTGACGGGGAGAAATGCTCTTTTTGCTTAGTGTGGTTCACTGGCATCTCACAGAACTTGATTTGAAGGACACTTTATTTCTGTCAGACATTCGTGTGTTGCAGTAAGATGACCGGGTGGCTATTCGGGACATCCGGCATGGCTCCAAACAAGAATGAGCAAAAACACATTTACAATAGAACAGAAAATGAGTCGTGATCGTATGGTTTTAGGTTTCTCGTCGCTAACACGTGCGGCTATCAGAACCATCGCATCACTCCTCAAATGACTGAAGTTACCTAGACTAGATGAATAACATCATTTAAAGTAGCTAACTTGGCTCTTCTTAACAACATTAAATGAAAAATACGAATATTTGTGTTTGAAACTTGATGAAAGGGGATTCATCCCGAACCTCCCAAGAAGGGGGTTCACCCCGCACCGCTCCACACAAGAATGGGCGAATGCAGCCCCCATCCCACTGTCCCCACACCAACACCATGGTAACACTATTAGGGGGCATGGTTTTACATGTCCCTTTAGCAATAACTGAACAACGCGTATTCTTCAGCGTTACACTTGCACAAAAAAGCGGGACACGTGGAACCATCTGTCCAGCAGGGGCTGACTTCAACCACGCCCGGATCTGCCAGCAGTTCTTCACAGGACGATGATTGGTCCCAAACCCTGTGTCCTGAGAAGAAGGTTGAAACCAAGCAGCCGCTGTCAAGGGCGGGTTTGGGTTCTCAGATCAAAAGCTCTTGTAGGTTCCACCGAGATTTGAACTCGGATTGCTGGATTCAGAGTCCAGAGTGCTGACCGTTCGTTACACCATGGAACCCCACCGTGAGGCAGACGGAAAGACTCACGAAAGAGACTGTGCATCTCTCTGGCTTTTGTAACCCTTTTGTAACCCTTTCCAACCCTCTCGCCTCCCGTCTTAGCGTGACGGCATTCTGGCACGTGACGTCACGTCCCACTCGTCACGGAAGCATTGGTGGTTCAGTGGTAGAATTCTCGCCTGCCACGCGTGAGGCCCGGGTTCGATTCCCGGCCAATGCACTGCTCTTGCGTGGACCGTCGTTGGCCTTGCTTTCAGTTAATTTGGCCTCTTTGCCGCGTGTAACCTCTTGAGCTAGCACGGCGCTCCAAGTCAGACTACCGTGTCCTCGTTAGTATAGTGGTCAGTATCCCCACCTGTCACGCGGGAGACCAGGGTTCAATTCCCTGACGGGGAGAAATGCTCTTTTTGCTTAGTGTGGTTCACTGGCATCTCACAGAACTTGATTTGAAGGACACTTTATTTCTGTCAGACATTCGTGTGTTGCAGTAAGATGACCGGGTGGCTATTCGGGACATCCGGCATGGCTCCAAACAAGAATGAGCAAAAACACATTTACAATAGAACAGAAAATGAGTCGTGATCGTATGGTTTTAGGTTTCTCGTCGCTAACACGTGCGGCTATCAGAACCATCGCATCACTCCTCAAATGACTGAAGTTACCTAGACTAGATGAATAACATCATTTAAAGTAGCTAACTTGGCTCTTCTTAACAACATTAAATGAAAAATACGAATATTTGTGTTTGAAACTTGATGAAAGGGGATTCATCCCGAACCTCCCAAGAAGGGGGTTCACCCCGCACCGCTCCACACAAGAATGGGCGAATGCAGCCCCCATCCCACTGTCCCCACACCAACACCATGGTAACACTATTAGGGGGCATGGTTTTACATGTCCCTTTAGCAATAACTGAACAACGCGTATTCTTCAGCGTTACACTTGCACAAAAAAGCGGGACACGTGGAACCATCTGTCCAGCAGGGGCTGACTTCAACCACGCCCGGATCTGCCAGCAGTTCTTCACAGGACGATGATTGGTCCCAAACCCTGTGTCCTGAGAAGAAGGTTGAAACCAAGCAGCCGCTGTCAAGGGCGGGTTTGGGTTCTCAGATCAAAAGCTCTTGTAGGTTCCACCGAGATTTGAACTCGGATTGCTGGATTCAGAGTCCAGAGTGCTGACCGTTCGTTACACCATGGAACCCCACCGTGAGGCAGACGGAAAGACTCACGAAAGAGACTGTGCATCTCTCTGGCTTTTGTAACCCTTTTGTAACCCTTTCCAACCCTCTCGCCTCCCGTCTTAGCGTGACGGCATTCTGGCACGTGACGTCACGTCCCACTCGTCACGGAAGCATTGGTGGTTCAGTGGTAGAATTCTCGCCTGCCACGCGGGAGGCCCGGGTTCGATTCCCGGCCAATGCACTGCTCTTGCGTGGACCGTCGTTGGCCTTGCTTTCAGTTGATTTGGCCTCTTTGCCGCGTGTAACCTCTTGAGCTAGCACGGCGCTCCAAGTCAGACTACCGTGTCCTCGTTAGTATAGTGGTCAGTATCCCCGCCTGTCACGCGGGAGACCAGGGTTCCATTCCCTGACGGGGAGAAATGCTCTTTTTGCTTAGTGTGGTTCACTGGCATCTCACAGAACTTGATTTGAAGGACACTTTATTTCTGTCAGACATTCGTGTGTTGCAGTAAGATGACCGGGTGGCTATTCGGGACATCCGGCATGGCTCCAAACAAGAATGAGCAAAAACACATTTACAATAGAACAGAAAATGAGTCGTGATCGTATAGTTTTAGGTTTCTCGTCGCTAACACGTGCGGCTATCAGAACCATCGCATCACTCCTCAAATGACTGAAGTTACCTAGACTAGATGAATAACATCATTTAAAGTAGCTAACTTGGCTCTTCTTAACAACATTAAATGAAAAATACGAATATTTGTGTTTGAAACTTGATGAAAGGGGATTCATCCCGAACCTCCCAAGAAGGGGGTTCACCCCGCACCGCTCCACACAAGAATGGGCGAATGCAGCCCCCATCCCACTGTCCCCACACCAACACCATGGTAACACTATTAGGGGGCATGGTTTTACATGTCCCTTTAGCAATAACTGAACAACGCGTATTCTTCAGCGTTACACTTGCACAAAAAAGCGGGACACGTGGAACCATCTGTCCAGCAGGGGCTGACTTCAACCACGCCCGGATCTGCCAGCAGTTCTTCACAGGACGATGATTGGTCCCAAACCCTGTGTCCTGAGAAGAAGGTTGAAACCAAGCAGCCGCTGTCAAGGGCGGGTTTGGGTTCTCAGATCAAAAGCTCTTGTAGGTTCCACCGAGATTTGAACTCGGATTGCTGGATTCAGAGTCCAGAGTGCTGACCGTTCGTTACACCATGGAACCCCACCGTGAGGCAGACGGAAAGACTCACGAAAGAGACTGTGCATCTCTCTGGCTTTTGTAACCCTTTTGTAACCCTTTCCAACCCTCTCGCCTCCCGTCTTAGCGTGACGGCATTCTGGCACGTGACGTCACGTCCCACTCGTCACGGAAGCATTGGTGGTTCAGTGGTAGAATTCTCGCCTGCCACGCGTGAGGCCCGGGTTCGATTCCCGGCCAATGCACTGCTCTTGCGTGGACCGTCGTTGGCCTTGCTTTCAGTTGATTTGGCCTCTTTGCCGCGTGTAACCTCTTGAGCTAGCACGGCGCTCCAAGTCAGACTACCGTGTCCTCGTTAGTATAGTGGTCAGTATCCCCACCTGTCACGCGGGAGACCAGGGTTCAATTCCCTGACGGGGAGAAATGCTCTTTTTGCTTAGTGTGGTTCACTGGCATCTCACAGAACTTGATTTGAAGGACACTTTATTTCTGTCAGACATTCGTGTGTTGCAGTAAGATGACCGGGTGGCTATTCGGGACATCCGGCATGGCTCCAAACAAGAATGAGCAAAAACACATTTACAATAGAACAGAAAATGAGTCGTGATCGTATGGTTTTAGGTTTCTCGTCGCTAACACGTGCGGCTATCAGAACCATCGCATCACTCCTCAAATGACTGAAGTTACCTAGACTAGATGAATAACATCATTTAAAGTAGCTAACTTGGCTCTTCTTAACAACATTAAATGAAAAATACGAATATTTGTGTTTGAAACTTGATGAAAGGGGATTCATCCCGAACCTCCCAAGAAGGGGGTTCACCCCGCACCGCTCCACACAAGAATGGGCGAATGCAGCCCCCATCCCACTGTCCCCACACCAACACCATGGTAACACTATTAGGGGGCATGGTTTTACATGTCCCTTTAGCAATAACTGAACAACGCGTATTCTTCAGCGTTACACTTGCACAAAAAAGCGGGACACGTGGAACCATCTGTCCAGCAGGGGCTGACTTCAACCACGCCCGGATCTGCCAGCAGTTCTTCACAGGACGATGATTGGTCCCAAACCCTGTGTCCTGAGAAGAAGGTTGAAACCAAGCAGCCGCTGTCAAGGGCGGGTTTGGGTTCTCAGATCAAAATCTCTTGTAGGTTCCACCGAGATTTGAACTCGGATTGCTGGATTCAGAGTCCAGAGTGCTGACCGTTCGTTACACCATGGAACCCCACCGTGAGGCAGACGGAAAGACTCACGAAAGAGACTGTGCATCTCTCTGGCTTTTGTAACCCTTTTGTAACCCTTTCCAACCCTCTCGCCTCCCGTCTTAGCGTGACGGCATTCTGGCACGTGACGTCACGTCCCACTCGTCACGGAAGCATTGGTGGTTCAGTGGTA
>NC_090060.1:952500-975000 GCF_038355195.1 Osmerus mordax | reverse complement strand
CTCACATATACATTTTCGTTGTAGGATTTATTCTGACATTAGAAAACGATTTGTTGGTGAAATTACCATTACCTGTGGTTTCAAACCAGTGTAGCTCACTGCAACGCTGTAGCTTACGCGAGACACACTACAAAAACATCTAGCTACAGTACACAGCTGTTTAGGAAGTCAAACGGAGACAGAAAATGTTCGGCACTCCCCTTACTTAAATCAAAAGTCTATCTAACTACTAACCTGAACTTCATTGCCACAGCCTAAACGTTGTCAATCTGTTCATGAAAATAATTAATTTCAGCCTAAACCGTACAACGGAACGTTAAATCCAATTCAACCAACGCAATCGCTACCAAGACGAACACAGCAGTAGTCTAGTACTGTACCGTAGTAGTACAATTTACCGGGGCAGCTTCTCAACACAGGGCTATATCGCATTTTGCGTTGTTACTGACAATGATCGCTACCAGTGAGCTTTTTATGAATGAGCAATTTTCCACTAAATAAATGTCAAGCTTATTTACGTTTTGGGGGGCATATTTTCAGTTAGCAGATGGTACCGTTTGAATCGCGATTCCATCTTCTACTGCCGGGTAACGTCGTAGAATAATCTTCAAAGGGGTTGTTTATTCATGAATGAATGCAATATGAGTAGGCTAAATGCCTGAAAATATCATGAAAAGAGAAAAACTTAAAATGACGTTTAAATCATAGAGATTAGGTCAATTTTTACACCGGTCTGCAATAATGTCACGAAAACACGCGTGACTACCTTTGGCAGAACATTCGTTTCGCATCTGTTAACTTGGGGGATAGCTAGGCTAACTATAGCTTTACTGCAAGGCAGCTGCAGAAACGCCACAAGCAAAGAGGCCAGGGTGATAAATATTTACTCATTTTACTTTGTGATATGACACACAATTGTGATGTGTAATGTACCATATAAGCTGATATTATTAAGGAAGTACATCTACTTTCGGAAACAGTAGTCTACTATTTCACTGAAGTATTAGCATCATGACATTAGCCTGTGTTGCCCGGGCAACACATACTACAGTGGTCTATGATGTATCTGTTTTCAATCGTTAAAATAAACATTCCTCACATATACATTTTCGTTGTAGGATTTATTATGACATTAGATTACAAGTAAACGATTTGTGGGTGAAATTATCATTACCTGTGGTTTCAATCCAGTGTATCACTGCAACGCTGTAGCCTACGCGAGACACTACAAAAACATCTACACAACTGTAGGAAGTCAAACAGCGACAGAACATGTTCGGCACTCCCCTTATATCGCATTTTGCGTTGTTACTGACAATGATCGCTACCAGTGAGCTTTTTATGAATGAGCGATTTTCCACTAAATAAATGTCAAGCTTATTTACGTTTTGGGGGGCATATTTTCAGTTAGCAGATGGTACTGTTTGAATCGCGATTCTATCTTCTGCCGGTAACGTCGTAGAATAATCTTCAAAGGGGGTTCTTTATTAATGAATGAATGCAATATGAGTAGGCTAAATTCCTGAAAATATCACGAGAAGGGAAAACTTAAAAGGACGTTTAAGTCATAGAGATTAGGTCCATTTTTACACCGGTCTGCCAAATGTATTCGTTTTGATTCAGCCTGTCAGCTGCCTCTTGCAGGGGAAATGAGAAGACATCATATTTCATTCTACACTTCACTCGTATTTTGAGTTGTAAATGAGCAGCAAAAAAAAGATGCTTTTAAATCTATGTAATCTTTATAAATAATAAGTAGGCCCGATGCATTTTTATATAAAATATACAGACCCCTGTGCAACCGACGCAAGCAAGCACACCCTACAATTTCCCCAGAAATTGTATCCTCTCTAGTTGTCTATGCAACCTGAACTTATCCTTCGCGCTGTCTCGGGGGTCGTTGTGACCCGCAGCGTTGTATATTACGCCACCTTCGCGCTGTCTCGGGAGTCGTTGTGACCCACAGCCTGGGAATGAAAGACAATAAACAAGTATCTCCCTGGTGGTCCAGTGGCAAGACTGTGGGGCTTTCAGCTCCGTGGCCGGGGTTCGCTTCACGGTCAGGGCAAATACAATTTCATTTTTATTTCGACGGAGAATGTTTCACTTGACTATTTTTGTATTACGAAAGGTTGTCAGCACGAGGGTGGCGTAACAGACTAGGTATGGTGAGTCACAGCGCAGACTAGGATACAGCGCGAGAGTGTACTAATAGGCTAGGCAGACAAGGCTAGAAATAAAAGGTTTGACTTTATTTATTTTTTACTATGAAAAAGTTGTCACAACGTCAGTTTTTTTTTTTTTTTTTTTTAAGTTTTATTCACAACAGACACAACACAAGAAAGGCGTGGGGCCTAAACCCCACTCACCCAACCGACACTGTCCGCACAAACCCCAATCCCCATAAACACCTCATAGACACCACAATAAACCATCGCCCTTCCCAAAACCCCCACACCCTCAGCCCCTTACACACACAAGTGAAATCCTTAAATAAAACAAATAATAGGAACTAGAGAGGGTACAATTTCTGGGGAAATTGTAGGGTGTGCTTGCTTGCGTCGGTTGCACAGGGGTCTGTATATTTTATATAAAAATGCATCGGGCCTACTTATTATTTATAAAGATTACATAGATTTAAAAGCATCTTTTTTTTGCTGCTCATTTACAACTCAAAATACGAGTGAAGTGTCGAATGAAATATGATGTCTTCTCATTTCCCCTGCAAGAGGCAGCTGACAGGCTGAATCAAAACGAATACATTTGGCAGACCGGTGTAAAAATTGACCTAATCTCTATGACTTAAACGTCCTTTTAAGTTGTCCCTTCTCGTGATATTTTCAGGCATTTAGCCTACTCATATTGCATTCATTCATTAATAAAGAACCCCCTTTGAAGATTATTCTACGACTTTACTGGCAGAAGATAGAATCGCGATTCAAACAGTACCATCTGCTAACTGAAAATATGCCCCCAAAAACGTAAATAAGCTTGACATTTATTTAGTAGAAAATCGCTCATTCATAAAAAGCTCACTGGTAGCGATCATTGTCAGTAACAACGCAAAATGCGATATAGCCCTGTGTGGAGAAGCTGCCCCGGTAAATTCTACTACTACAGTACAGTACTAGACTACTGCTGTGTTGGTCTTGGTAGCGATTGCGTTGGTTGAATTCGATTTAACGTTCCGTTGTACGGTTAAGGCTGAAATTAATTATTTTCATGAACAGATTGACAAAGTTTAGGCTGTGGCAATGAAGTTCAGGTTAGTAGTCAGATAGTTTCCCTACTGAAAGACTTTTGAGTAAGGGGAGTGCCGAACATGTTCTGTTGCCGTTTGACTTAAACAGCTGAGGAGTTGTTGTTAGCTACTCACACTAGTGTCTCGGGTACAGTAGGCTACAGCGTTGCAGTGAGCTACACTGGTTTGAAACCACAGGTAATGGTAATTTCACCAACAAATCGTTTACTAATGTCAGAATAAATCCTACAGCGAAAATGTATATGTGAGGAATGTTTATTTTAACGATTGAAAACAGATACATCATAGACCACTGTAGTATGTGTTGCCCGGGCAACACAGACTAATGTCATGATGCTAATATGTCAGTGAAATAGTAGACTACTGTTTCCGAAAGTAGATGTACTTCCTTAATAATATCAGCTTATATTGTACATTACACATCACAATTGTGTGTCATATCACAAAGTAAAATGAGTAAATAGTTATCACCCTGGCCTCTTTGCTTGTGGCGTTTCTGCAGCTGCCTTGCAGTAAAGCTATAGTTAGCCTAGCTATCCCCCAAGTTAACAGATGCGAAACGAATGTTCTGCCAAAGGTAGTCACGCGTGTTTTCGTGACATTATTGCAGACCGGTGTAAAAATTGACCTAATCTCTATGATTTAAACGTCATTTTAAGTTTTTCTCTTCTCATGATATTTTCAGGCATTTAGCCTACTCATATTGCATTCATTCATGAATAAACAACCCCTTTGAAGATTATTCTACGACGTTACCCGGCAGTAGAACTAGAAGATGGAATCGCAATTCAAACGGTACCATCTGCTAACTGAAAATATGCCCCCCAAAACGTAAATAAGCTTGACATTTATTTAGTGGAAAATTGCTCATTCATAAAAAGCTCACTGGTAGCGATCATTGTCAGTAACAACGCAAAATGCGATATAGCCCTGTGTTGAGAAGCTGCCCCGGTAAATTGTACTACTACGGTACAGTACTAGACTACTGCTGTGTTTGTCTTGGTAGCGATTGCGTTGGTTGAATTGGATTTAACGTTCCGTTGTACGGTTTAGGCTGAAATTAATTATTTTCATGAACAGATTGACAACGTTTAGGCTGTGGCAATGAAGTTCAGGTTAGTAGTTAGATAGACTTTTGATTTAAGTAAGGGGAGTGCCGAACATTTTCTGTCGCCGTTTGACTTCCTAAACAGCTGTGTACTGTAGCTAGATGTTTTTGTAGTGTGTCTCGCGTAAGCTACAGCGTTGCAGTGAGCTACACTGGTTTGAAACCACAGGTAATGGTAATTTCACCAACAAATCGTTTTCTAATGTCAGAATAAATCCTACAACGAAAATGTATATGTGAGGAATGTTTATTTTAACGATTGAAAACAGATAACGCTACATCATAGACCACTGTAGTATGTGTTGCCCGGGAAACACAGGCTAATGTCATGATGCTAATACTTCAGTGAAATAGTAGACTACTGTTTCCGAAAGTAGATGTACTTCCTTAATAATATCAGCTTATATTGTACATTACACATCACAATTGTGTGTCATATCACAAAGTAAAATGAGTAAATAGTTATCACCCTGGCCTCTTTTCTTGTGGCGTTTCTGCAGCTGCCTTGCAGTAAAGCTATAGTTAGCCTAGCTATCCCCCAAGTTAACAGATGCTAAACGAATGTTCTGGCAAAGGTAGTCACGCGTGTTTTCGTGACGTTAGTGACGCAGTGACGTTAGTAACGTCAGTGACTGTGGCTAGCAAATTAGCCACCGTTAGCTTCACTTTTCGCCACAAAAACTTAACTTACGCTTAAACCATGCAACGGAACGTAAATTCCAATAGAAGCAACTCAATCGCTACCAAGACGAAACTTTTGACACCTACGTTGTCTATGTAGGCCAAATATTGACTGAGTTTTAGGGGGGCAAAAAGAAATAAAAAAAATAATAATATATATGTGAGAGAACAAAGGTTGTGCTCTCGCCGAAGGCTTGAGCACACCCAATAACAGGAAACAATAAACGCACACCAACCACCCGTAGTGGCAATACACAAAATCTGAGGCTTCACACAGGGGCAGGGTACACAGGGACACAATCAGGACCTCACTGGGCCAAAGGCCACGCTCAGGGCCAATCCCAGCAAAACCCAAAAAACACAGACAGGGTGACCCTCCCACACAAAAACCAACACCACCCAAAAAAAAATAAAAATAAAAAAAAAATAAAAATAAATAAACCCCCCCCCTCACAGGAGGCCAAGACCCCCCTTCCACCTCTCTCTGGCCGCGTGCATCCCCCACCTCCTCACATCAACCCCCACCCTCACCCGTAGACTATCCTCCACCCTCTTAACACACCCCTCCACCCCCCAGTCCACCCCTCTCTGCACCCACTCCTTCCTCGCCTGCCACAACACCCGTTTAAAAAGGCTGATGATCAGCCACAGGAGGAAGCGATTACGCCTCCCCCCTGACCACCCCACACCCCTCTCCACCCTCACCCATGTGAGCCTAAACCCCGTGACCACCCTGCCCAGCAACAATCCCGCCCTCGCCCACACCACCCCCGCAAAAGGACAGTCCCACATGACGTGTCTTATGGACTCGTCACCGCTACAGGTGGCCCGCGGGCACACCGAGGTCCGTGCCAGGCCGTGCCGGTGCATGATCTCCCGCACCGGCAGGCCCTTGTGAAGGCACAGCCAATTCAGGTCTTTGAGACCGTTGTCAAGACCGGGCAGTTGTACTGACGACCAGACCGCGGCGGGTATCCCCACCACGGTCGGCGCACAGACTCCCTGCACCAACTCGGCATACAGGGCCCTCTGACTCAGGCCCAGTACCGGGTCCCTGGCCGCAGGGTGCAGCTTCATCCACTTGGCCGCTTGGCCAAAGTGCCACGGCAGCTGCTCCGCCCGGGGGCCCAGGTTGGACCACTCTATCAAGTGCCTCGCCTGATACGAAAAGAAAAAACGTAGGAAGTGCCCAGAAGGGTGCAGCACCGGACTGGACAACTCTCCCAAAAGAAAACAAACGAACACGCAGTCAAGTTTCAGCGGGAAGTGCGGCACGTCCCTCCCCCCGACTCACGGGGGCCAGCATGCGGACCCTCGACACGACCTCGTATCTCCCCCCCCAGAGGAAGCGAAACACGAGCCGCGTCAAGGGCCGCCGCATGCCGGCCGGCATGGGATACACGTAAGCCAGGAAGAGGAGAGTCGGCAACACCTCCATCTTCAGGACCAGTACTTTCCCCACGAATGTCAAAGTCCTGGCCTTCCACAGGGACAACTTCCGCTCGACCGCGTTTAGGCGCCTGGTCCAGTTGGCCGTGGCGCACTGGGCTGCCTGAAAATGCACCCCCAAGATCCGCAGGGGCCCTGCACAGTGAGCCAGCCCCCCTGGTACATCCGTCCTTCCCCTCCAGCGCCATAAGAACTTCACCGACGACTTGGTGAGGTTGAGCACCGCACCAGAGGCCTTCGTGAAATCTTGGAAGGTCTCCAAGGCTCGGATCAGGCTAGCGTCGCTCCCCAGCAGCAGAGTGGTGTCGTCTGCGTACTGAGTCATCTTGACCCGTAGGCCCCCGCTACCTGGTACCAGTATCCCATCAACACCGGGGTCGGCCCGAATGACCGCCGCCAGGGGCTCCATGTAAAGGATAAACAGCAAGGGCGAGAGCGGGCACCCTTGCCTAACCCCTGAGACCAAGTCAAACCTCTGTCCCAAGTGCCCATTGATAGAAACCGTGCACCCCACGGCCGAGTACAGAGTACTCAGCCACCCGATGAACACGTGCCCTATCCCTAGCCTCTCTAACACCTTAAACAAAAAGCCTCTGTGGACCCTATCGAAAGCCTTTGCCTGGTCGAGGCCGGCTACCATCAGAGGCAGCCCGCGGTCCCCGGCCCAGGCTATGACGTCCCGGAGCAGCTGGAGATTCCAGCGCACGGACCGGCCCCCTACGCCACAGGTCTGGTCCTCGTGCACGACGCCCGGGAGTGCTGTGCGCAGCCGGTCCGCCAAGACCTTGGCCAACAGTTTGTAGTCCACGCACAGCATGGTCAATGGCCGCCAGTTCCCCAGGTCGGTGCCGTCCCCTCCCTTCGACAGGAGGGACAGCACCCCGTCGGCCATCGACCCTCCCAGGGTCGCCGTGCCGAGGACCTCGGTGAGGACCTCGAGGACCGCCGGCCCGATCACATCCCAAAACTTGAGATAGAACTCGGCCGGCAGCCCATCGAGGCCCGGCACCTTCCGCCGGCCCATGCGCCTAAGTGCTCCCTCCAGCTCCCCAAGGGACAACGGCGCCTCCATGGCCGCCGCCACCTCTGGAGGCGCCCGCCGGGTCAACGCTCTAAGGAAGACCTCGCCATAACCCTCATCTACCTCCCTAGCACTAAACAAAACGCGGTAATAGTCGGTGGCGGCCTCCACCATACGGGCAGGCTCCGCTGCTACGTGGCCCTGGAGGTCCCTCACCCCCGCGAACACTGACCTCCTCTTCGCCGCTTTGACCGAGGCGAAGAAAGAGGCCGAGCACGTCTCATTCTCTTCCAAGAAATCCTGACGCGCCCTCAAGAGGTAGGCGCGAGCACGACGCTCGTGGATGACCCTCAAACGGACCTTGAGAGCGGCACACCTCTGCAAGTCGGGGGACACTCCCAGGTTTCCCAAGGAATGCTCCAGCTCAAGTTGGTGCTGCAGCCGTGCGATCTCCGCCCTCAAAGCCTTCGCCTGCCTCCTGCAGTGCCCCTGGATAAAGTCCCTCAGTCGGGCCTTAACAGTCTCCCACCACTCGACCATCCCCGCGTAGAAGGGCTTAAGGCCCACGAGGCCCTGATAGAAGTGGGCCACGGAGTCGCAGAACTCCTGCTCCTCCAAGACCCCCAGGTTGAGGCGCCAGTACCCCCGGCCAAAGACCGGCACCCGGGCCCGCACCGTCAAGAGGACCCCATCATGGTCCGAGAAGAATACAGGGAGCACCCGGCCCGACACCGGTCCCAAAGACCGAGGCAAGAAAACGTAGTCTAAACGCTTCTGGACCCCACGGGAATTACGCCACGTGGGCCCGTCCAACTGAGGGGTAGTGCGCCTCCCCCCATCCACCAAACTATGCCCGCTAAACAAAACCCTCCATGCTGCTACACTCACCTCACCCGTGCCCCCAAACTCAACATTGAAATCCCCCCCTACCACCAACACCCTGTTTGTTGCACAGTGAGGGGCCACACACTCCACCAACTCCCCCCTCGCCACCCTCCCCTGTGGCCCATACACGCAAATCACCCGCATTTTCATTTTCGTTGTAGGATTTATTATGACATTAGATTACAAGTAAACGATTTGTGGGTGAAATTATCATTACCTGTGGTTTCAATCCAGTGTATCACTGCAACGCTGTAGCCTACGCGAGACACTACAAAAACATCTACACAACTGTAGGAAGTCAAACAGCGACAGAACATGTTCGGCACTCCCCTTATATCGCATTTTGCGTTGTTACTGACAATGATCGCTACCAGTGAGCTTTTTATGAATGAGCGATTTTCCACTAAATAAATGTCAAGCTTATTTACGTTTTGGGGGGCATATTTTCAGTTAGCAGATGGTACTGTTTGAATCGCGATTCTATCTTCTGCCGGTAACGTCGTAGAATAATCTTCAAAGGGGGTTCTTTATTAATGAATGAATGCAATATGAGTAGGCTAAATTCCTGAAAATATCACGAGAAGGGAAAACTTAAAAGGACGTTTAAGTCATAGAGATTAGGTCCATTTTTACACCGGTCTGCCAAATGTATTCGTTTTGATTCAGCCTGTCAGCTGCCTCTTGCAGGGGAAATGAGAAGACATCATATTTCATTCTACACTTCACTCGTATTTTGAGTTGTAAATGAGCAGCAAAAAAAAGATGCTTTTAAATCTATGTAATCTTTATAAATAATAAGTAGGCCCGATGCATTTTTATATAAAATATACAGACCCCTGTGCAACCGACGCAAGCAAGCACACCCTACAATTTCCCCAGAAATTGTATCCTCTCTAGTTGTCTATGCAACCTGAACTTATCCTTCGCGCTGTCTCGGGGGTCGTTGTGACCCGCAGCGTTGTATATTACGCCACCTTCGCGCTGTCTCGGGAGTCGTTGTGACCCACAGCCTGGGAATGAAAGACAATAAACAAGTATCTCCCTGGTGGTCTAGTGGCAAGACTGTGGGGCTTTCAGCTCCGTGGCCGGGGTTCGCTTCACGGTCAGGGCAAATACGATTTCATTTTTATTTCGACGGAGAATGTTTCACTTGACTATTTTTGTATTACGAAAGGTTGTCAGCACGAGGGTGGCGTAACAGACTAGGTATGGTGAGTCACAGCGCAGACTAGGATACAGCGCGAGAGTGTACTAATAGGCTAGGCAGACAAGGCTAGAAATAAAAGGTTTGACTTTATTTATTTTTTACTATGAAAAAGTTGTCACAACGTCAGTTTGCTTCACCACGACATATACATCGTGGTGCATGTGTTGGTAGTAGCGTTAGCAGCGCTGTGGCTTGAGCAATGCCCTCTTCTGCACTCGACTGAGTTGTTCAGTCTTCTGCACACCCGCAGGTCGGGTCCGACCACGGTTACCATTTGTCTCCCGCCGTTCCGACCTTATCAAATTAATCTAGGTCAATGTGGCCAATCTGATTCCGAGGGCCGCAGCCGCACGGCCGCTTGGCAGACGGGTCCGACCACGGTTACCATTTGTCTCCCGCTGTTCCGACCTTATCAAATTGATCTAGGTCAATGTGGCCAATCTGATTCCGAGGGCCGCAGCCGCACGGCAGCTTGGCACACGGGTCCGACCACGGTGTTGTCTGACGCAAGGACAATTCTCCCGCCGAGAGGGATCGCCAATCGTCGCATCGTAAAAGGCGGCGCGCGCGCGCGTGGTTGGACAAAAGAAATACATATAAATAAATAAAAAATTATATAAAATAAATAAAGTGGACGAGACGAGGTCGGAGAGGCGTCAATTTCATCTGTCTCCCTTCGTTCCGACCTTATCAATTTTATCTAGGTCAATGTGGCCAATCTGTTTCAGAGGGGCCGCAGCCGCACGGCCGCTCGGCAGACGGGTCCGACCACGGTTACCATTTGTCTCCCGCCGTTCCGACCTTATCAAATTAATCTAGGTCAATGTGGCCAATCTGATTCCGAGGGGCCACAGCCGCTCGGCAGACGGGTCCGACCACGGTTACCATTTGTCTCCCGCCGTTCCGACCTTATCAATTTAATGTAAGTCAATGTGGCCAATCTGATTCCGAGGGGCCGCAGCCGCACGGCTGCTTGGCAGACGGGTCCGACCACGGTGTTCTCTGAAGCCAGACGTCACGTGTCCCGTCTGCTTGCCGAGGCCGTCCAACCTGCAATCTGGCATAAGGGTCCGACGGCGGTTTTGTCTGGTTCTCTGGTTGGACAAAAAAGAAAGAAAGAAATAAAGTGGTGAGAGAGGTCCGGCCGCGGTTTTCTCGGTTTCTCTGGTTGGACCCAAAAAAAGAAAAGAAAAACAAAGTGGTGAGAGAGGTCCGGCCGCGGTTTCTCTGACGCCAGACATCACGTGGCCCGTCTGCTTGCCGAGGCCGTCCGACCTGCACGGCAACTTGGCAGAAGGGTCCGACCGCGGTGTTCTCTGACGCAAGGACAATTCTCTCGCCGAGAGGGATCGCCAATCGTCGAATCGTAAAAGGCGGCGCGCGCGCGGTTGGACAAAAAAATAAATATGAATAAATAAAAAATAAAATAAATAAAGTGGACGAGACGAGGTCGGAGAGAGGCGTCGATTTCATCTGTCTCCCTTCGTTCCTACCTTATCAATTTAACGTAGGTCAATGTGGCCAATCTGATTCCGAGGGCCGCAGCCGCACGGCCGCTTGGCAGACGGGTCCGACCACGGTGTTGTCTGACGCAAGGACAATTCTCCCGCCGAGAGGGATCGCCAATCGTCGAATCGTAAAAGGCGGCGCGCGCGCGCGTGGTTGGACAAAAAAAATACATATAAATAAATAAAAAATAATATAAAATAAATAAAGTGGACGAGACGAGGTCGGAGAGAGGCGTCGATTTCATCTGTCTCCCTTCGTTCCGACCTTATCAATTTTATCTAGGTCAATGTGGCCAATCTGATTCAGAGGGGCCGCAGCCGCACGGCCGCTCGGCAGACGGGTCCGACCACGGTGACCATTTGTCTCCCGCCGTTCCGACCTTATCAAATTAATCTAGGTCAATGTGGCCAATCTGATTCAGAGGGGCCGCAGCCTCACGGCCGCTCGGCAGACGGGTCCGACCACGGTTACCATTTGTCTCCCGCCGTTCCGACCTTATCAATTTAATGTAGGTCAATGTGGCCAATCTGATTCCGAGGGGCCGCAGCCGCACGGCCGCTCGGCAGACGGGTCCGGCCGCGGTTTTCTCTGTTTCTCTGGTTGGACACAAAAAATAAAAACAAAGTGGTGAGAGAGGTCCGGCCGCGGTTTTCTCTGTTTCTCTGGTTGGACCAAAAAGAAAGAAATAAATAAAGTGGTGAGAGAGGTCCGGCCGCGGTTTTCTCTGTTTCTCTGGTTGGACCAAAAATAAATAAATAAATAAAGTGGTGAGAGAGGTCCGGCCGCGGTTTTCTCTGTTTCTCTGGTTGGATCCAAAAAAAATAAAATAAAAACAAAGTGGTGAGAGAGGTCCGGCCGCGGTTTTCTCTGTTTCTCTGGTTGGACCAAAAAGAAATAAATAAATAAAGTGGTGAGAGAGGTCCGGCCGCGGTTTTCTCTGTTTCTCTGGTTGGACCCAAAAAAAAAAAAAAAAAAAACTAAGTGGTGAGAGAGGTCCGGCCGCGGTTTCTCTGACGCCAGACGTCACGTGGCCCGTCTGCTTGCCGAGGCCGTCCGACCTGCACGGCAACTTGTCAGAAGGGTCCGACCGCGGTGTTCTCTGACGCAAGGTGAGAACAAAGGTTGTGCTCTCGCCGAAGGCTTGAGCACACCCAATGAGTAAATATTTATCACCCTGGCCTCTTTGCTTGTGGCGTTTCTGCAGCTGCCTTGCAGTAAAGCTATAGTTAGCCTAGCTATCCCCCAAGTTAACAGATGCGAAACGAATGTTCTGGCAAAGGTAGTCACGCGTGTTTTCGTGACGTTAGGGACGTAGTGACGTTAGTAACGTCAGTGACTGTGGCTAGCAAATTAGCCACCGTTAGCTTCACTTTTCGCCACAAAAACTTAACCTACGCCCAAACCATGCAACGGAACGTAAATTCCAATAGAAGCAACTCAATCACTACCAAGACGAAACTTTTGACACCTACGTTGTCTATGTAGGCCAAATATTGACTGAGTTTTAGGGGGGCAAAAAGAATAAAAATAATAATAATAAAAATAACTAGAGAGAGTACAATTTCTGGGGAAATTGTAGGGTGTGCTTGCTTGCGTCGGTTGCACAGGGGTCTGTATATTTTATATAAAAATGCATCGGGCCTACTTATTATTTATAAAGATTACATAGATTTAAAAGCATCTTTTTTTTGCTGCTCATTTACAACTCAAAATATGAGTGAAGTGTAGAATGAAATATGATGTCTTCTCATTTCCCCTGCAAGAGGCAGCTGACAGGCTGAATCAAAACGAATACATTTGGCAGACCGGTGTACAAATGGACCTAATCTCTATGACTTAAACGTCCTTTTAAGTTGTCCCTTCTCGTGATATTTTCAGGCATTTAGACTACTCATATTGCATTCATTCATTAATAAAGAACCCCCTTTTAAGATTATTCTACGACTTTACCGGCAGAAGATAGAATCGCGATTCAAACAGTACCATCTGCTAACTGAAAATATGCCCCCAAAAACGTAAATAAGCTTGACATTTATTTAGTGGAAAATAGCTCATTCATAAAAAGCTCACTGGTAGCGATCATTGTCAGTAACAACTCAAAATGCGATATAGCCCTGTGTGGAGAAGCTGCCCCGGTAAATTCTACTACTACAGTACAGTACTAGACTACTGCTGTGTTCGTCTTGATAGCGATTGCGTTGGTTGAATTCGATTAAACGTTCCGTTGTTAGGTTTAGGCTGAAATTAATTATTTTCATGAACAGATTGACAAAGTTTAGGCTGTGGCAATGAAGTTCAGGTTAGTAGTCAGATAGTTTCCCTACTGAAAGACTTTTGAGTAAGGGGAGTGCCGAACATGTTCTGTTGCCGTTTGACTTAAACAGCTGAGGAGTTGTTGTTAGCTACTCACACTAGTGTCTCGGGTACAGTAGGCTACAGCGTTGCAGTGAGCTACACTGGTTTGAAACCACAGGTAATGGTAATTTCACCAACAAATCGTTTACTAATGTCAGAATAAATCCTACAACGAAAATGTATATGTGAGGAATGTTTATTTTAACGATTGAAAACAGATACATCATAGACCACTGTAGTATGTGTTGCCCGGGCAACACAGGCTAATGTCATGATGCTAATATGTCAGTGAAATAGTAGACTACTGTTTCCGAAAGTAGATGTACTTCCTTAATAATATCAGCTTATATTGTACATTACACATCACAATTGTGTGTCATATCACAAAGTAAAATGAGTAAATATTTATCACCCTGGCCTCTTTGCTTGTGGCGTTTCTGCAGCTGCCTTGCAGTAAAGCTATAGTTAGCCTAGCTATCCCCCAAGTTAACAGATGCGAAACGAATGTTCTGGCAAAGGTAGTCACGCGTGTTTTCGTGACATTATTGCAGACCGGTGTAAAAATTGACCTAATCTCTATGATTTAAACGTCATTTTAAGTTTTTCTCTTCTCATGATATTTTCAGGCATTTAGCCTACTCATATTGCATTCATTCATGAATAAACAACCCCTTTGAAGATTATTCTACGACGTTACCCGGCAGTAGAAGATGGAATCGCAATTCAAACGGTACCATCTGCTAACTGAAAATATGCCCCCCAAAACGTAAATAAGCTTGACATTTATTTAGTGGAAAATTGCTCATTCATAAAAAGCTCACTGGTAGCGATCATTGTCAGTAACAACGCAAAATGCGATATAGCCCTGTGTTGAGAAGCTGCCCCGGTAAATTGTACTACTACGGTACAGTACTAGACTACTGCTGTGTTTGTCTTGGTAGCGATTGCGTTGGTTGAATTGGATTTAACGTTCCGTTGTACGGTTTAGGCTGAAATTAATTATTTTCATGAACAGATTGACAACGTTTAGGCTGTGGCAATGAAGTTCAGGTTAGTAGTTAGATAGACTTTTGATTTAAGTAAGGGGAGTGCCGAACATTTTCTGTCGCCGTTTGACTTCCTAAACAGCTGTGTACTGTAGCTAGATGTTTTTGTAGTGTGTCTCGCGTAAGCTACAGCGTTGCAGTGAGCTACACTGGTTTGAAACCACAGGTAATGGTAATTTCACCAACAAATCGTTTTCTAATGTCAGAATAAATCCTACAACGAAAATGTATATGTGAGGAATGTTTATTTTAACGATTGAAAACAGATAACGCTACATCATAGACCACTGTAGTATGTGTTGCCCGGGAAACACAGGCTAATGTCATGATGCTAATACTTCAGTGAAATAGTAGACTACTGTTTCCGAAAGTAGATGTACAGTACTTCCTTAATAATATCAGCTTATATTGTACATTACACATCACAATTGTGTGTCATATCACAAAGTAAAATGAGTAAATAGTTATCACCCTGGCCTCTTTTCTTGTGGCGTTTCTGCAGCTGCCTTGCAGTAAAGCTATAGTTAGCCTAGCTATCCCCCAAGTTAACAGATGTGAAACGAATGTTCTGGCAAAGGTAGTCACGCGTGTTTTCGTGACGTTAGTGACGCAGTGACGTTAGTAACGTCAGTGACTGTGGCTAGCAAATTAGCCACCGTTAGCTTCACTTTTCGCCACAAAAACTTAACTTACGCTTAAACCATGCAACGGAACGTAAATTCCAATAGAAGCAACTCAATTGCTACCAAGACGAAACTTTTGACACCTACGTTGTCTATGTAGGCCAAGTATTTACTGAGTTTTAGGGGGGCAAAAAGAAATAAAAAAAATAATAATAATAATATATATGTGAGAGAACAAAGGTTGTGCTCTCGCCGAAGGCTTGAGCACACCCAACTAGAGAGGATACAATTTCTGGGGAAATTGTAGGGTGTGCTTGCTTGCGTCGGTTGCACAGGGGTCTGTATATTTTATATAAAAATGCATCGGGCCTACTTATTATTTATAAAGATTACATAGATTTAAAAGCATCTTTTTTTTGCTGCTCATTTACAACTCAAAATACGAGTGAAGTGTAGAATGAAATATGATGTCTTCTCATTTCCCCTGCAAGAGGCAGCTGACAGGCTGAATCAAAACGAATACATTTGGCAGACCGGTGTTAAAATGGACCTAATCTCTATGACTTAAACGTCCTTTTAAGTTGTCCCTTCTCGTGATATTTTCAGGCATTTAGCCTACTCATATTGCATTCATTCATTAATAAAGAACCCCCTTTGAAGATTATTCTACGACTTTACCGGCAGAAGATAGAATCGCGATTCAAACAGTACCATCTGCTAACTGAAAATATGCCCCCAAAAACGTAAATAAGCTTGACATTTATTTAGTGGAAAATCGCTCATTCATAAAAAGCTCACTGGTAGCGATCATTGTCAGTAACAACGCAAAATGCGATATAGCCCTGTGTGGAGAAGCTGCCCCGGTAAATTCTACTACTACAGTACTGTACTAGACTACTGCTGTGTTCGTCTTGGTAGCGATTGCGTTGGTTGAATTCGATTTAACGTTCCGTTGTACGGTTTAGGCTGAAATTAATTATTTTCATGAACAGATTGACAAAGTTTAGGCTGTGGCAATGAAGTTCAGGTTAGTAGTCAGATAGTTTCCCTACTGAAAAACTTTTGAGTAAGGGGAGTGCCGAACATGTTCTGTTGCCGTTTGACTTAAACAGCTGAGGAGTTTTTGTTAGCTACTCACACTAGTGTCTCGGGTACAGTAGGCTACAGCGTTGCAGTGAGCTACACTGGTTTGAAACCACAGGTAATTTCACCAACAAATCGTTTACTAATGTCAGAATAAATCATACAACGAAAATGTATATGTGAGGAATGTTTATTTTAACGATTGAAAACAGATATATAATAGACCACTGTAGTATGTGTTGCCCGGGCAAAACAGGCTAATGTCATGATGCTAATACTTCAGTGAAATAGTAGACTACTGTTTCTGAAAGTAGATGTACTTCCTTAATAAAATCAGCTTATATTGTACATTACACATCACAATTGTGTGTCATATCACAAAGTAAAATGAGTAAATAGTTATCACCCTGGCCTCTTTTCTTGTGGCGTTTCTGCAGCTGCCTTGCAGTAAAGCTATAGTTAGCC
This sequence comes from Osmerus mordax, assembly GCF_038355195.1. Taxonomy (NCBI): domain Eukaryota; kingdom Metazoa; phylum Chordata; class Actinopteri; order Osmeriformes; family Osmeridae; genus Osmerus; species Osmerus mordax. The sequence continues at coordinate 958,306 of NC_090060.1, read as the reverse complement.
TAGCTATCCCCCAAGTTAACAGATGCGAAACGAATGTTCTGCCAAAGGTAGTCACGCGTGTTTTCGTGACATTAGTGCAGACCGGTGTAAAAATGGACCTAATCTCTATGATTTAAACGTCATTTTAAGTTTTTCCCTTCTCATGATATTTTCAGGCATTTAGCCTACTCATATTGCATTCATTCATGAATAAAGAACCCCCTTTGAAGATTATTCTACGACGTTACCGGCAGTAGAAGATTGAATCGCGATTCAAACAGTACCATCTGCTAACTGAAAATATGCCCCCCAAAACGTAAATAAGCTTGACATTTATTTAGTGGAAAATCTCTCATTCATAAAAAGCTCACTGGTAGCGACCATTGTCAGTAACAACGCAAAATGCGATATAGCCCTGTGTGGAGAAGCTGCCCCGGTAAATTGTACTACTACGGTACAGTACTAGACTACAGTACTGCTGTGTTCGTCTTGGTAGCGATTGCGTTGGTTGAATTGGATTTAACGTTCCGTTGTACGGTTTAGGCTGAAATTAATTATTTTCATGAACAGATTGACAATGTTTAGGCTGTGGCAATGAAGTTCAGGTTAGTAGTTAGATAGACTTTTGATTTAAGTAAGGAGAGTGCCGAACATGTTCTGTCGCTGTTTGACTTCCTAAACAGCTGTGTAGTGTAGATGTTTTTGTAGTGTGTCTCGCGTAAGCTACAGCGTTGCAGTGAGCTACACTGGTTTGAAACCACAGGTAATGGTAATTTCACCAACAAATCGTTTACTAATGTCAGAATAAATCCTACAACGAAAATGTATATGTGAGGAATGTTTATTTTAACGATTGAAAACAGATAACGCTACATCATAGACCACTGTAGTATGTGTTGCCCGGGCAACACAGGCTAATGTCATGATGCTAATACTTCAGTGAAATAGTAGACTACTGTTTCCGAAAGTAGATGTACTTCCTTAATAATATCAGCTTATATTGTACATTACACATCACAATTGTGTGTCATATCACAAAGTAAAATGAGTAAATAGTTATCACCCTGGCCTCTTTTCTTGTGGCGTTTCTGCAGCTGCCTTGCAGTAAAGCTATAGTTAGCCTAGCTATCCCCCAAGTTAACAGATGGAAACGAATGTTCTGCCAAAGGTAGTCACGCGGGTTTTCGTGACGTAGTGACGTTAGTAACGTCAGTGACTGTGGCTAGCAAATTAGCCACCGTTAGCTTCACTTTTTGCCACAAAAACTTAACTTCAGCCTAAACCATGCAACGGAACGTAAATTCCAATAGAAGCAACTCAATCGCTACCAAGACGAAACGTTTGACACCAACTTTGTCTATGTAGGACAAATATTGACTGAGTTTTAGGGGGGCAAAAAGAATAATAAAAAGAATAATAATATATATGTGAGAGAACAAAGGTTGTGCCCTTGCCGAAGGCAAAGCACACCCAATAATATATATGTGAGAGAACAAAGGTTGTGCCCTTGCCGAAGGCAAAGCACACCCAATGAGGAGAGCGTAAGGGTTATTGCACTGTCTCTGCCTTTTTGTTAGACACGGCAACGTCTGTGTTGTCTATTACGAGACCCCGCACTGTCTCCGGTTCCTTGTGACCCACAGCGGTCTTCTGAAAATTTTACATAATACAAAAATAAATAAAGTCAAACCTTTCATTCCCACGCTGTGGGTCACAACGACCCCCGATACAGCGCGAAGGTGGCGTAATATACAACGCTGCGGGTCACAACGACCCCCGAGACAGCGCGAAGGTGGCGTAATATACAACGTTGTGGGTCACAATGACCCGGAGACAGCGTGAAGGATAAGTTCAGGCTGCATAGACAATGAGGAGAGCGTGAGGGTTAACGGCTCCTCCGTGTGGTAGCTAGTGGTAGACTGTGCTTCAAAACGAAAATGTTAATTCCTGAGGTGTGTGTGGTGTGTTTTTTGTGAGGACGGGCTATTATTATCCTTTTAAAAATAACCTTGATAGTTTTGTTGTTACAGCCCATCTGACAGTATAGCCAAACAGGAACATAGAAAGCAGTCGGACCTTCTAGGACAGACGCTGTCTAGGACAGACGCTGTAATACATGCTTTGTTATTGTCATTATGTCTCTCGACATCGAGGATTGTGTGTGTGTGTGTGTGTTAGTGTGAATAAAGTACAATTGAACACTCTACCACATCACATTTAGTTTTATTCACTTACAACCAACATTCCCTTTTTTTTATGACAAACGGTGAAGCTTTGTAGGTTGGGCAGCGGTAGACTGTGTCAAGATGGTCATTCTTGAAGAACGGATAGACGTGGCAGCCAATCGGACACCTAGTGAAGGCCATAGAGGTTTACAGTTTTTCTGAATTGCTAAAACACTAAAACCCATTGGCTGAACAAAGTTATCAGTTGCCTAAACTCATGTAGCTAATTGTGCAGTCTGTTGTCAATACCTTAAACCATTTCACATGGTAAAACACAATTTGCAAATCTCACATAGACTTTTCAGCAAAACTCTAAACACATTATCATTCTCAAAACACATTCTGCACTCTAATGCACATGTCATCCATACTGGTAAACACAAGTGGCAACAATCAAATACAAATAGAGAACACATGTCATTGATTAAACACAACCACTCAAAATTGATTTCACTTGATGTCAAATGATGTGACACAACCAATATAAGGCAGTTTTGAGAGCAAACAGGTTGTTGAAGGTGGGAAGGAGAAGGTCTGAGAATGGATGGAAGAAACTATGTGAGAGGACGAGTGCGTATTCGAGGTGGGCGACGAGGAGGAAGAGGAGGAGGGCGAGGAAGAGGAGGACAAAGAGGCAGAGGAAGACAAAGAGTGGAAATATCGGATGAAATTAGAGCAACAGTCATTGACCATGTTATAGTCCATGGATTGACAATGAGGGAAGCAGGACTTAGAGTGCACCCCAATTTGAGCCGATTTTCTGTGTCCACCATAGTAAGGACATTCAGAGAAGAGAACAGGTACAGTATACTACTGTATTTTTGTAATTGCAGATTTACTGTACTACACTATTGCAGCTGTTTCAATAGACATTTGTAAAGTTCATCACTGTATGTATTGTACTGCATGAATATTTTTTGTAACTGCACATCTACTTTTTGTAGAACTACAAGGCTGCCACATGCAGGTGGAAGGACAGCTATATTCACTCCGGAGCAAGAGACCATTATAGTGGGCATGGTCCTTCAAAATAATTTGATACGACTCAGAGAAATCCAGGAACGAGTCATACAAGACAACACACACTTCCAGGGAATCGACAGTGTGAGCATATCCACAATTGACCGTGTCCTCCATCGTAACAGCATACGAATGAAACAGGTATACCGAGTACCTTTTGAGCGAAACTCACAAAGGGTGAAAGAATTGCGAGCTCAGTATGTGCAAGTAAGTGTACATTCAGACACATTTACTGTAATCCAGATTGTCTACAGTACTGCCACATACTATGTGAATGACATTACTCTTCAGTACATACAATGTATGTGAATCAGAAGTGCATATACGGTAGGCCTAATTGAACTCTACAATATAACACTGTCTCTGTACGACTTACAAAATTCTACATACAGTATATTGTATTCCTACACAGACAATATTTGACTTGGAATCCTTGGAGAGACCCCATGAGTTCATCTTTGTCGATGAAGCAGGCTTCAATCTAACGAAGAGGAGAGGGAGTCAGGTGGCTGTAAGTCGCTCTGGATAAGAGCGTCTGCTAAATGACTAAATGTAAATGTAACCTGATATATAAACTTCTGGGGCAGGCGGCGGGTTCACAATTGACAACGCAGACACTGCGCTGGGTCACAATGACCCGGAGACAGCTCCAACTAGTGTTAACTAGTGATGTAACGTGATATACACACTTTGACAACGCAGACACTGCGGTGGGTCACAATGACCTGAGGGCAGCGCGAGTGTTCGTCCTAGTTTTAACTGTTGATACTATGTGATATACCCCTCCCCTACGTATCTACGTTTTTGTATTAGGAAGAGTCGCACCGACACGGCGTGGCAGGGTTAATGCAAAAATAATATTTATTTTTATTGTTATTAGGTAAAGGCATTGTGACCCACACGACGGTGGGTCACAATGACCCGAAGGTAGCACAAGGGGTATGTATAGGTATCGCAACACAACGGTGGGTCACAACGACCCGAAGGTAGCACAAGGGTTAAGAAGAGCCAAGTTAGCTACTTTAAATGATGTTATTCATCTAGTCTAGGTAACTTCAGTCATTTGAGGAGTGATGCGATGGTTCTGATAGCCGCACGTGTTAGCGACGAGAAACCTAAAACTATACGATCACGACTCATTTTCTGTTCTATTGTAAATGTGTTTTTGCTCATTCTTGTTTGGAGCCATGCCGGATGTCCCGAATAGCCACCCGGTCATCTTACTGCAACACACGAATGTCTGACAGAAATAAAGTGTCCTTCAAATCAAGTTCTGTGAGATGCCAGTGAACCACACAAAGCAAAAAGAGCATTTCTCCCCGTCAGGGAATTGAACCCTGGTCTCCCGCGTGACAGGCGGGGATACTGACCACTATACTAACGAGGACACGGTAGTCTGACTTGGAGCGCCGTGCTAGCTCAAGAGGTTACACGCGGCAAAGAGGCCAAATCAACTGAAAGCAAGGCCAACGACGGTCCACGCAAGAGCAGTGCATTGGCCGGGAATCGAACCCAGGCCTCCCGCGTGGCAGGCGAGAATTCTACCACTGAACCACCAATGCTTCCGTGACGGGCCAGACGTGACGTCACGTGCCAGAATGCCGTCACGCTAAGACGGGAGGCGAGAGGGTTGGAAAGGGTTACAAAAGGGTTACAAAAGCCAGAGAGATGCACAGTCTCTTTCGTGAGTCTTTCCGTCTGCCTCACGGTGGGGTTCCATGGTGTAACGGTCAGCACTCTGGACTCTGAATCCAGCAATCCGAGTTCAAATCTCGGTGGAACCTACAAGAGCTTTTGATCTGAGAACCCAAACCCGCCCTTGACAGCGGCTGCTTGGTTTCAACCTTCTTCTCAGGACACAGGGTTTGGGACCAATCATCGTCCTGTGAAGAACTGCTGGCAGATCCGGGCGTGGTTGAAGTCAGCCCCTGCTGGACAGATGGTTCCACGTGTCCCGCTTTTTTGTGCAAGTGTAACGCTGAAGAATACGCGTTGTTCAGTTATTGCTAAAGGGACATGTAAAACCATGCCCCCTAATAGTGTTACCATGGTGTTGGTGTGGGGACAGTGGGATGGGGGCTGCATTCGCCCATTCTTGTGTGGAGCGGTGCGGGGTGAACCCCCTTCTTGGGAGGTTCGGGATGAATCCCCTTTCATCAAGTTACAAACACAAATATTCGTATTTTTCATTTAATGTTGTTAAGAAGAGCCAAGTTAGCTACTTTAAATGATGTTATTCATCTAGTCTAGGTAACTTCAGTCATTTGAGGAGTGATGCGATGGTTCTGATAGCCGCACGTGTTAGCGACGAGAAACCTAAAACTATACGATCACGACTCATTTTCTGTTCTATTGTAAATGTGTTTTTGCTCATTCTTGTTTGGAGCCATGCCGGATGTCCCGAATAGCCACCCGGTCATCTTACTGCAACACACGAATGTCTGACAGAAATAAAGTGTCCTTCAAATCAAGTTCTGTGAGATGCCAGTGAACCACACTAAGCAAAAAGAGCATTTCTCCCCGTCAGGGAATTGAACCCTGGTCTCCCGCGTGACAGGCGGGGATACTGACCACTATACTAA
>NC_090060.1:915000-917500 GCF_038355195.1 Osmerus mordax | reverse complement strand
CGAGTCAGACGTGACGTCACGTGCCAGAATGCCGTCACGCTAAGACGGGAGGCGAGAGGGTTAGAAAGGGTTACAAAAGGGTTACAAAAGCCAGAGAGATGCACAGTCTCTTTCGTGAGTCTTTCCGTCTGCCTCACGGTGGGGTTCCATGGTGTAACGATCAGCACTCTGGACTCTGAATCCAGCAATCCGAGTTCAAATCTCGGTGGAACCTACAAGAGCATTTATCTGAGAACCCAAACCCGCCCTTGACAGCGGCTGCTTGGTTTCAACCTTCAGCTCAGGACACAGGGTTTGGGACCAATCATCGTCCTGTGAAGAACTGCTGGCAGATCCGGGCGTGGTTGAAGTCAGCCCCTGCTGGACAGATGGTTCCACGTGTCCCGCTTTTTTGTGCAAGTGTAACGCTGAAGAATACGCGTTGTTCAGTTATTGCTAAAGGGACATGTAAAACCATGCCCCCTAATAGTGTTACCATGGTGTTGGTGTGGGGACAGTGGGATGGGGGCTGCATTCGCCCATTCTTGTGTGGAGCGGTGCGGGGTGAACCCCCTTCTTGGGAGGTTCGGGATGAATCCCCTTTCATCAAGTTTCAAACACAAATATTCGTATTTTTCATTTAATGTTGTTAAGAAGAGCCAAGTTAGCTACTTTAAATGATGTTATTCATCTAGTCTAGGTAACTTCAGTCATTTGAGGAGTGATGCGATGGTTCTGATAGCCGCACGTGTTAGCGACGAGAAACCTAAAACTATACGATCACGACTCATTTTCTGTTCTATTGTAAATGTGTTTTTGCTCATTCTTGTTTGGAGCCATGCCGGATGTCCCGAATAGCCACCCGGTCATCTTACTGCAACACACGAATGTCTGACAGAAATAAAGTGTCCTTCAAATCAAGTTCTGTGAGATGCCAGTGAACCACACTAAGCAAAAAGAGCATTTCTCCCCATCAGGGAATTGAACCCTGCTCTCCCGCGTGACAGGCGGGGATACTGACCACTATACTAACGAGGACACGGTAGTCTGACTTGGAGCGCCGTGCTAGCTCAAGAGGTTACACGCGGCAAAGAGGCCAAATCAACTGAAAGCAAGGCCAACGACGGTCCACTTAAGAGCAGTGCATTGGCCGGGAATCGAACCCGGGCCTCCCGCGTGGCAGGCGAGAATTCTACCACTGAACCACCAATGCTTCCGTGACGAGCCAGACGTGACGTCACGTGCCAGAACGCCGTCACGCCGTCACGCTAAGACGGGAGGCGAGAGGATTAGAAAGGTTTACAAAAGGGTTACAAAAGCCAGAGAGATGCACAGTCTCTTTCGTGAGTCTTTCCGTCTGCCTCACGGTGGGGTTCCATGGTGTAACGAACGGTCAGCACTCTGGACTCTGAATCCAGCAATCCGAGTTCAAATCTCGGTGGAACCTACAAGAGCTTTTGATCTGAGAACCCAAACCCGCCCTTGACAGCGGCTGCGTGGTTTCAACCTTCTTCTCAGGACACAGGGTTTGGGACCAATCATCGTCCTGTGAAGAACTGCTGGCAGATCCGGGCGTGGTTGAAGTCAGCCCCTGCTGGACAGATGGTTCCACGTGTCCCGCTTTTTTGTGCAAGTGTAACGCTGAAGAATACGCGTTGTTCAGTTATTGCTAAAGGGACATGTAAAACCATGCCCCCTAATAGTGTTACCATGGTGTTGGTGTGGGGACAGTGGGATGGGGGCTGCATTCGCCCATTCTTGTGTGGAGTGGTGTGGGGTGAACCCCCTTCTTGGGAGGTTCGGGATGAATCCCCTTTCATCAAGTTACAAACACAAATATTCGTATTTTTCATTTAATGTTGTTAAGAAGAGCCAAGTTAGCTACTTTAAATGATGTTATTCATCTAGTCTAGGTAACTTCAGTCATTTGAGGAGTGATGCGATGGTTCTGATAGCCGCACGTGTTAGCGACGAGAAACCTAAAACTATACGATCACGACTCATTTTCTGTTCTATTGTAAATGTGTTTTTGCTCATTCTTGTTTGGAGCCATGCCGGATGTCCCGAATAGCCACCCGGTCATCTTACTGCAACACACGAATGTCTGACAGAAATAAAGTGTCCTTCAAATCAAGTTCTGTGAGATGCCAGTGAACCACACTAAGCAAAAAGAGCATTTCTCCCCGTCAGGGAATTGAACCCTGGTCTCCCGCGTGACAGGCAGGGATACTGACCACTATACTAACGAGGACACGGTAGTCTGACTTGGAGCGCCGTGCTAGCTCAAGAGGTTACACGCGGCAAAGAGGCCAAATCAACTGAAAGCAAGGCCAACGACGGTCCACGCAAGAGCAGTGCATTGGCCGGGAATCGAACCCTGGCCTCCCGCGTGGCAGGCAAGAATTCTACCACTGAACCACCAATGCTTCCGTGATGAGTGGGACGTGACGTCACGTGCCAGAATGCCGTCACGCTAAGACGGGAGGCGAGAGGGTTAGAAAGGGTTACAAAAGGGTTACAA
>NC_090060.1:870000-895000 GCF_038355195.1 Osmerus mordax | reverse complement strand
CCAATGCTTCCGTGATGAGTGGGACGTGACGTCACGTGCCAGAATGCCGTCACGCTAAGACGGGAGAGGGTTAGAAAGGGTTACAAAAGGGTTACAAAAGCCAGAGAGATGCACAGTCTCTTTCGTGAGTCTTTCCGTCTGCCTCACGGTGGGGTTCCATGGTGTAACGGTCAGCACTCTGGACTCTGAATCCAGCAATCCGAGTTCAAATCTCGGTGGAACCTACAAGAGCTTTTGATCTGAGAACCCAAACCTGCCCTTGACAGCGGCTGCTTGGTTTCAACCTTCTTCTCAGGACACAGGGTTTGGGACCAATCATCGTCCTGTGAAGAACTGCTGGCAGATCCGGGCGTGGTTGAAGTCAGCCCCTGCTGGACAGATGGTTCCACGTGTCCCGCTTTTTTGTGCAAGTGTAACGCTGAAGAATACGCGTTGTTCAGTTATTGCTAAAGGGACATGTAAAACCATGCCCCCTAATAGTGTTACCATGGTGTTGGTGTGGGGACAGTGGGATGGGGGCTGCATTCGCCCATTCTTGTGTGGAGCGGTGCGGGGTGAACCCCCTTCTTGGGAGGTTCGGGATGAATCCCCTTTCATCAAGTTTCAAACACAAATATTCATATTTTTCATTTAATGTTGTTAAGAAGAGCCAAGTTAGCTACTTTAAATGATGTTATTCATCTAGTCTAGGTAACTTCAGTCATTTGAGGAGTGATGCGATGGTTCTGATAGCCGCACGTGTTAGCGACGAGAAACCTAAAACTATACGATCACGACTCATTTTATGTTCTATTGTAAATGTGTTTTTGCTCATTCTTGTTTGGAGCCATGCCGGATGTCCCGAATAGCCACCCGGTCATCTTACTGCAACACACGAATGTCTGACAGAAATAAAGTGTCCTTCAAATCAAGTTCTGTGAGATGCCAGTGAACCACACTAAGCAAAAAGAGCATTTCTCCCCGTCAGGGAATGGAACCCTGGTCTCCCGCGTGACAGGCGGGGATACTGACCACTATACTAACGAGGACACGGTAGTCTGACTTGGAGCGTCGTGCTAGCTCAAGAGGTTACACGCGGCAAAGAGGCCAAATCAACTGAAAGCAAGGCCAACGACGGTCCACGCAAGAGCAGTGCATTGGCCGGGAATCGAACCCTGGTCTCCCGCGTGGCAGGCGAGAATTCTACCACTGAACCACCAATGCTTCCGTGACGAGTGGGACGTGACGTCACGTGCCAGAATGCCGTCACGCTAAGACGGGAGGCGAGAGGGTTGGAAAGGGTTACAAAAGGGTTACAAAAGCCAGAGAGATGCACAGTCTCTTTCGTGAGTCTTTCCGTCTGCCTCACGGTGGGGTTCCATGGTGTAACGAACGGTCAGCACTCTGGACTCTGAATCCAGCAATCCGAGTTCAAATCTCGGTGGAACCTACAAGAGCTTTTGATCTGAGAACCCAAACCCGCCCTTGACAGCGGCTGCTTGGTTTCAACCTTCTTCTCAGGACACAGGGTTTGGGACCAATCATCGTCCTGTGAAGAACTGCTGGCAGATCCGGGCGTGGTTGAAGTCAGCCCCTGCTGGACAGATGGTTCCACGTGTCCCGCTTTTTTGTGCAAGTGTAACGCTGAAGAATACGCGTTGTTCAGTTATTGCTAAAGGGACATGTAAAACCATGCCCCCTAATAGTGTTACCATGGTGTTGGTGTGGGGACAGTGGGATGGGGGCTGCATTCGCCCATTCTTGTGTGGAGCGGTGCGGGGTGAACCCCCTTCTTGGGAGGTTCGGGATGAATCCCCTTTCATCAAGTTTCAAACACAAATATTCATATTTTTCATTTAATGTTGTTAAGAAGAGCCAAGTTAGCTACTTTAAATGATGTTATTCATCTAGTCTAGGTAACTTCAGTCATTTGAGGAGTGATGCGATGGTTCTGATAGCCGCACGTGTTAGCGACGAGAAACCTAAAACTATACGATCACGACTCATTTTCTGTTCTATTGTAAATGTGTTTTTGCTCATTCTTGTTTGGAGCCATGCCGGATGTCCCGAATAGCCACCCGGTCATCTTACTGCAACACACGAATGTCTGACAGAAATAAAGTGTCCTTCAAATCAAGTTCTGTGAGATGCCAGTGAACCACACTAAGCAAAAAGAGCATTTCTCCCCGTCAGGGAATGGAACCCTGGTCTCCCGCGTGACAGGTGGGGATACTGACCACTATACTAACGAGGACACGGTAGTCTGACTTGGAGCGCCGTGCTAGCTCAAGAGGTTACACGCGGCAAAGAGGCCAAATCAACTGAAAGCAAGGCCAACGACGGTCCACGCAAGAGCAGTGCATTGGCCGGGAATCGAACCCTGGCCTCCCGCGTGGCAGGCGAGAATTCTACCACTGAACCACCAATGCTTCCGTGACGAGTGGGACGTGACGTCACGTGCCAGAATGCCGTCACGCTAAGACGGGAGGCGAGAGGGTTGGAAAGGGTTACAAAAGGGTTACAAAAGCCAGAGAGATGCACAGTCTCTTTCGTGAGTCTTTCCGTCTGCCTCACGGTGGGGTTCCATGGTGTAACGAACGGTCAGCACTCTGGACTCTGAATCCAGCAATCCGAGTTCAAATCTCGGTGGAACCTACAAGAGCTTTTGATCTGAGAACCCAAACCCGCCCTTGACAGCGGCTGCTTGGTTTCAACCTTCTTCTCAGGACACAGGGTTTGGGACCAATCATCGTCCTGTGAAGAACTGCTGGCAGATCCGGGCGTGGTTGAAGTCAGCCCCTGCTGGACAGATGGTTCCACGTGTCCCGCTTTTTTGTGCAAGTGTAACGCTGAAGAATACGCGTTGTTCAGTTATTGCTAAAGGGACATGTAAAACCATGCCCCCTAATAGTGTTACCATGGTGTTGGTGTGGGGACAGTGGGATGGGGGCTGCATTCGCCCATTCTTGTGTGGAGCGGTGCGGGGTGAACCCCCTTCTTGGGAGGTTCGGGATGAATCCCCTTTCATCAAGTTTCAAACACAAATATTCGTATTTTTCATTTAATGTTGTTAAGAAGAGCCAAGTTAGCTACTTTAAATGATGTTATTCATCTAGTCTAGGTAACTTCATTCATTTGAGGAGTGATGCGATGGTTCTGATAGCCGCACGTGTTAGCGACGAGAAACCTAAAACTATACGATCACGACTCATTTTCTGTTCTATTGTAAATGTGTTTTTGCTCATTCTTGTTTGGAGCCATGCCGGATGTCCCGAATAGCCACCCGGTCATCTTACTGCAACACACGAATGTCTGACAGAAATAAAGTGTCCTTCAAATCAAGTTCTGTGAGATGCCAGTGAACCACACTAAGCAAAAAGAGCATTTCTCCCCGTCAGGGAATGGAACCCTGGTCTCCCGCGTGACAGGCGGGGATACTGACCACTATACTAACGAGGACACGGTAGTCTGACTTGGAGCGCCGTGCTAGCTCAAGAGGTTACACGCGGCAAAGAGGCCAAATCAACTGAAAGCAAGGCCAACGACGGTCCACGCAAGAGCAGTGCATTGGCCGGGAATCGAACCCTGGCCTCCCGCGTGGCAGGCGAGAATTCTACCACTGAACCACCAATGCTTCCGTGACGAGTGGGACGTGACGTCACGTGCCAGAATGCCGTCACGCTAAGACGGGAGGCGAGAGGGTTAGAAAGGGTTACAAAAGGGTTACAAAAGCCAGAGAGATGCACAGTCTCTTTCGTGAGTCTTTCCGTCTGCCTCACGGTGGGGTTCCATGGTGTAACGAACGGTCAGCACTCTGGACTCTGAATCCAGCAATCCGAGTTCAAATCTCGGTGGAACCTACAAGAGCTTTTGATCTGAGAACCCAAACCCGCCCTTGACAGCGGCTGCTTGGTTTCAACCTTCTTCTCAGGACACAGGGTTTGGGACCAATCATCGTCCTGTGAAGAACTGCTGGCAGATCCGGGCGTGGTTGAAGTCAGCCCCTGCTGGACAGATGGTTCCACGTGTCCCGCTTTTTTGTGCAAGTGTAACGCTGAAGAATACGCGTTGTTCAGTTATTGCTAAAGGGACATGTAAAACCATGCCCCCTAATAGTGTTACCATGGTGTTGGTGTGGGGACAGTGGGATGGGGGCTGCATTCGCCCATTCTTGTGTGGAGCGGTGCGGGGTGAACCCCCTTCTTGGGAGGTTCGGGATGAATCCCCTTTCATCAAGTTTCAAACACAAATATTCGTATTTTTCATTTAATGTTGTTAAGAAGAGCCAAGTTAGCTACTTTAAATGATGTTATTCATCTAGTCTAGGTAACTTCATTCATTTGAGGAGTGATGCGATGGTTCTGATAGCCGCACGTGTTAGCGACGAGAAACCTAAAACTATACGATCACGACTCATTTTCTGTTCTATTGTAAATGTGTTTTTGCTCATTCTTGTTTGGAGCCATGCCGGATGTCCCGAATAGCCACCCGGTCATCTTACTGCAACACACGAATGTCTGACAGAAATAAAGTGTCCTTCAAATCAAGTTCTGTGAGATGCCAGTGAACCACACTAAGCAAAAAGAGCATTTCTCCCCGTCAGGGAATGGAACCCTGGTCTCCCGCGTGACAGGCGGGGATACTGACCACTATACTAACGAGGACACGGTAGTCTGACTTGGAGCGCCGTGCTAGCTCAAGAGGTTACACGCGGCAAAGAGGCCAAATCAACTGAAAGCAAGGCCAACGACGGTCCACGCAAGAGCAGTGCATTGGCCGGGAATCGAACCCTGGCCTCCCGCGTGGCAGGCGAGAATTCTACCACTGAACCACCAATGCTTCCGTGACGAGTGGGACGTGACGTCACGTGCCAGAATGCCGTCACGCTAAGACGGGAGGCGAGAGGGTTAGAAAGGGTTACAAAAGGGTTACAAAAGCCAGAGAGATGCACAGTCTCTTTCGTGAGTCTTTCCGTCTGCCTCACGGTGGGGTTCCATGGTGTAACGAACGGTCAGCACTCTGGACTCTGAATCCAGCAATCCGAGTTCAAATCTCGGTGGAACCTACAAGAGCTTTTGATCTGAGAACCCAAACCCGCCCTTGACAGCGGCTGCTTGGTTTCAACCTTCTTCTCAGGACACAGGGTTTGGGACCAATCATCGTCCTGTGAAGAACTGCTGGCAGATCCGGGCGTGGTTGAAGTCAGCCCCTGCTGGACAGATGGTTCCACGTGTCCCGCTTTTTTGTGCAAGTGTAACGCTGAAGAATACGCGTTGTTCAGTTATTGCTAAAGGGACATGTAAAACCATGCCCCCTAATAGTGTTACCATGGTGTTGGTGTGGGGACAGTGGGATGGGGGCTGCATTCGCCCATTCTTGTGTGGAGCGGTGCGGGGTGAACCCCCTTCTTGGGAGGTTCGGGATGAATCCCCTTTCATCAAGTTTCAAACACAAATATTCGTATTTTTCATTTAATGTTGTTAAGAAGAGCCAAGTTAGCTACTTTAAATGATGTTATTCATCTAGTCTAGGTAACTTCAGTCATTTGAGGAGTGATGCGATGGTTCTGATAGCCGCACGTGTTAGCGACGAGAAACCTAAAACTATACGATCACGACTCATTTTCTGTTCTATTGTAAATGTGTTTTTGCTCATTCTTGTTTGGAGCCATGCCGGATGTCCCGAATAGCCACCCGGTCATCTTACTGCAACACACGAATGTCTGACAGAAATAAAGTGTCCTTCAAATCAAGTTCTGTGAGATGCCAGTGAACCACACTAAGCAAAAAGAGCATTTCTCCCCGTCAGGGAATGGAACCCTGGTCTCCCGCGTGACAGGCGGGGATACTGACCACTATACTAACGAGGACACGGTAGTCTGACTTGGAGCGCCGTGCTAGCTCAAGAGGTTACACGCGGCAAAGAGGCCAAATCAACTGACAGCAAGGCCAACGACGGTCCACGCAAGAGCAGTGCATTGGCCGGGAATCGAACCCGGGCCTCCCGCGTGGCAGGCGAGAATTCTACCACTGAACCACCAATGCTTCCGTGATGAGTGGGACGTGACGTCACGTGCCAGAATGCCGTCACGCTAAGACGGGAGAGGGTTAGAAAGGGTTACAAAAGGGTTACAAAAGCCAGAGAGATGCACAGTCTCTTTCGTGAGTCTTTCCGTCTGACTCACGGTGGGGTTCCATGGTGTAACGGTCAGCACTCTGGACTCTGAATCCAGCAATCCGAGTTCAAATCTCGGTGGAACCTACAAGAGCTTTTGATCTGAGAACCCAAACCTGCCCTTGACAGCGGCTGCTTGGTTTCAACCTTCTTCTCAGGACACAGGGTTTGGGACCAATCATCGTCCTGTGAAGAACTGCTGGCAGATCCGGGCGTGGTTGAAGTCAGCCCCTGCTGGACAGATGGTTCCACGTGTCCCGCTTTTTTGTGCAAGTGTAACGCTGAAGAATACGCGTTGTTCAGTTATTGCTAAAGGGACATGTAAAACCATGCCCCCTAATAGTGTTACCATGGTGTTGGTGTGGGGACAGTGGGATGGGGGCTGCATTCGCCCATTCTTGTGTGGAGCGGTGCGGGGTGAACCCCCTTCTTGGGAGGTTCGGGATGAATCCCCTTTCATCAAGTTTCAAACACAAATATTCATATTTTTCATTTAATGTTGTTAAGAAGAGCCAAGTTAGCTACTTTAAATGATGTTATTCATCTAGTCTAGGTAACTTCAGTCATTTGAGGAGTGATGCGATGGTTCTGATAGCCGCACGTGTTAGCGACGAGAAACCTAAAACTATACGATCACGACTCATTTTCTGTTCTATTGTAAATGTGTTTTTGCTCATTCTTGTTTGGAGCCATGCCGGATGTCCCGAATAGCCACCCGGTCATCTTACTGCAACACACGAATGTCTGACAGAAATAAAGTGTCCTTCAAATCAAGTTCTGTGAGATGCCAGTGAACCACACTAAGCAAAAAGAGCATTTCTCCCCGTCAGGGAATGGAACCCTGGTCTCCCGCGTGACAGGCGGGGATACTGACCACTATACTAACGAGGACACGGTAGTCTG
This sequence comes from Osmerus mordax, assembly GCF_038355195.1. NCBI lineage: Eukaryota > Metazoa > Chordata > Actinopteri > Osmeriformes > Osmeridae > Osmerus > Osmerus mordax. The sequence continues at coordinate 887,944 of NC_090060.1, read as the reverse complement.
ACTTGGAGCGCCGTGCTAGCTCAAGAGGTTACACGCGGCAAAGAGGCCAAATCAACTGAAAGCAAGGCCAACGACGGTCCACGCAAGAGCAGTGCATTGGCCGGGAATCGAACCCGGGCCTCCCGCTTGGCAGGCGAGAATTCTACCACTGAACCACCAATGCTTCCGTGACGAGTGGGACGTGACGTCACGTGCCAGAATGCCGTCACGCTAAGACGGGAGGCGAGAGGGTTGGAAAGGGTTACAAAAGGGTTACAAAAGCCAGAGAGATGCACAGTCTCTTTCGTGAGTCTTTCCGTCTGCCTCACGGTGGGGTTCCATGGTGTAACGGTCAGCACTCTGGACTCTGAATCCAGCAATCCGAGTTCAAATCTCGGTGGAACCTACAAGAGCTTTTGATCTGAGAACCCAAACCCGCCCTTGACAGCGGCTGCTTGGTTTCAACCTTCTTCTCAGGACACAGGGTTTGGGACCAATCATCGTCCTGTGAAGAACTGCTGGCAGATCCGGGCGTGGTTGAAGTCAGCCCCTGCTGGACAGATGGTTCCACGTGTCCCGCTTTTTTGTGCAAGTGTAACGCTGAAGAATACGCGTTGTTCAGTTATTGCTAAAGGGACATGTAAAACCATGCCCCCTAATAGTGTTACCATGGTGTTGGTGTGGGGACAGTGGGATGGGGGCTGCATTCGCCCATTCTTGTGTGGAGCGGTGCGGGGTGAACCCCCTTCTTGGGAGGTTCGGGATGAATCCCCTTTCATCAAGTTTCAAACACAAATATTCATATTTTTCATTTAATGTTGTTAAGAAGAGCCAAGTTAGCTACTTTAAATGATGTTATTCATCTAGTCTAGGTAACTTCAGTCATTTGAGGAGTGATGCGATGGTTCTGATAGCCGCACGTGTTAGCGACGAGAAACCTAAAACCATACGATCACGACTCATTTTCTGTTCTATTGTAAATGTGTTTTTGCTCATTCTTGTTTGGAGCCATGCCGGATGTCCCGAACAGCCACCCGGTCATCTTACTGCAACACACGAATGTCTGACAGAAATAAAGTGTCCTTCAAATCAAGTTCTGTGAGATGCCAGTGAACCACACTAAGCAAAAAGAGCATTTCTCCCCGTCAGGGAATGGAACCCTGGTCTCCCGCGTGACAGGCGGGGATACTGACCACTATACTAACGAGGACACGGTAGTCTGACTTGGAGCGCCGTGCTAGCTCAAGAGGTTACACGCGGCAAAGAGGCCAAATCAACTGAAAGCAAGGCCAACGACGGTCCACGCAAGAGCAGTGCATTGGCCGGGAATCGAACCCGGGCCTCCCGCGTGGCAGGCGAGAATTCTACCACTGAACCACCAATGCTTCCGTGACGAGTGGGACGTGACGTCACGTGCCAGAATGCCGTCACGCTAAGACGGGAGGCGAGAGGGTTGGAAAGGGTTACAAAAGGGTTACAAAAGCCAGAGAGATGCACAGTCTCTTTCGTGAGTCTTTCCGTCTGCCTCACGGTGGGGTTCCATGGTGTAACGGTCAGCACTCTGGACTCTGAATCCAGCAATCCGAGTTCAAATCTCGGTGGAACCTACAAGAGCTTTTGATCTGAGAACCCAAACCCGCCCTTGACAGCGGCTGCTTGGTTTCAACCTTCTTCTCAGGACACAGGGTTTGGGACCAATCATCGTCCTGTGAAGAACTGCTGGCAGATCCGGGCGTGGTTGAAGTCAGCCCCTGCTGGACAGATGGTTCCACGTGTCCCGCTTTTTTGTGCAAGTGTAACGCTGAAGAATACGCGTTGTTCAGTTATTGCTAAAGGGACATGTAAAACCATGCCCCCTAATAGTGTTACCATGGTGTTGGTGTGGGGACAGTGGGATGGGGGCTGCATTCGCCCATTCTTGTGTGGAGCGGTGCGGGGTGAACCCCCTTCTTGGGAGGTTCGGGATGAATCCCCTTTCATCAAGTTTCAAACACAAATATTCATATTTTTCATTTAATGTTGTTAAGAAGAGCCAAGTTAGCTACTTTAAATGATGTTATTCATCTAGTCTAGGTAACTTCAGTCATTTGAGGAGTGATGCGATGGTTCTGATAGCCGCACGTGTTAGCGACGAGAAACCTAAAACCATACGATCACGACTCATTTTCTGTTCTATTGTAAATGTGTTTTTGCTCATTCTTGTTTGGAGCCATGCCGGATGTCCCGAACAGCCACCCGGTCATCTTACTGCAACACACGAATGTCTGACAGAAATAAAGTGTCCTTCAAATCAAGTTCTGTGAGATGCCAGTGAACCACACTAAGCAAAAAGAGCATTTCTCCCCGTCAGGGAATGGAACCCTGGTCTCCCGCGTGACAGGCGGGGATACTGACCACTATACTAACGAGGACACGGTAGTCTGACTTGGAGCGCCGTGCTAGCTCAAGAGGTTACACGCGTCAAAGAGGCCAAATCAACTGAAAGCAAGGCCAACGACGGTCCACGCAAAAGCAGTGCACTGGCCGGGAATCGAACCCGGGCCTCCCGCGTGGCAGGCGAGAATGCTACCACTGAACCACCAATGCTTCCGTGAAGAGTGTGAAGTGACGTCACGTGCCAGAATGCCGTCACGCTAAGACGGGAGGCGAGAGGGTTGGAAAGGGTTACAAAAGGGTTACAAAAGCCAGAGAGATGCACAGTCTCTTTCGTGAGTCTTTCCGTCTGCCTCACGGTGGGGTTCCATGGTGTAACGAACGGTCAGCACTCTGGACTCTGAATCCAGCAATCCGAGTTCAAATCTCGGTGGAACCTACAAGAGCTTTTGATCTGAGAACCCAAACCCGCCCTTGACAGCGGCTGCTTGGTTTCAACCTTCTTCTCAGGACACAGGGTTTGGGACCAATCATCGTCCTGTGAAGAACTGCTGGCAGATCCGGGCGTGGTTGAAGTCAGCCCCTGCTGGACAGATGGTTCCACGTGTCCCGCTTTTTTGTGCAAGTGTAACGCTGAAGAATACGCGTTGTTCAGTTATTGCTAAAGGGACATGTAAAACCATGCCCCCTAATAGTGTTACCATGGTGTTGGTGTGGGGACAGTGGGATGGGGGCTGCATTCGCCCATTCTTGTGTGGAGCGGTGCGGGGTGAACCCCCTTCTTGGGAGGTTCGGGATGAATCCCCTTTCATCAAGTTTCAAACACAAATATTCGTATTTTTCATTTAATGTTGTTAAGAAGAGCCAAGTTAGCTACTTTAAATGATGTTATTCATCTAGTCTAGGTAACTTCAGTCATTTGAGGAGTGATGCGATGGTTCTGATAGCCGCACGTGTTAGCGACGAGAAACCTAAAACCATACGATCACGACTCATTTTCTGTTCTATTGTAAATGGGTTTTTGCTCATTCTTGTTTGGAGCCATGCCGGATGTCCCGAATAGCCACCCGGTCATCTTACTGCAACACACGAATGTCTGACAGAAATAAAGTGTCCTTCAAATCAAGTTCTGTGAGATGCCAGTGAACCACACTAAGCAAAAAGAGCATTTCTCCCCGTCAGGGAATGGAACCCTGGTCTCCCGCGTGACAGGCGGGGATACTGACCACTATACTAACGAGGACACGGTAGTCTGACTTGGAGCGCCGTGCTAGCTCAAGAGGTTACACGCGGCAAAGAGGCCAAATCAACTGAAAGCAAGGCCAACGACGGTCCACGCAAGAGCAGTGCATTGGCCGGGAATCGAACCCTGGCCTCCCGCGTGGCAGGCGAGAATTCTACCACTGAACCACCAATGCTTCCGTGACGAGTGGGACGTGACGTCACGTGCCAGAATGCCGTCACGCTAAGACGGGAGGCGAGAGGGTTGGAAAGGGTTACAAAAGGGTTACAAAAGCCAGAGAGATGCACAGTCTCTTTCGTGAGTCTTTCCGTCTGCCTCACGGTGGGGTTCCATGGTGTAACGAACGGTCAGCACTCTGGACTCTGAATCCAGCAATCCGAGTTCAAATCTCGGTGGAACCTACAAGAGCTTTTGATCTGAGAACCCAAACCCGCCCTTGACAGCGGCTGCTTGGTTTCAACCTTCTTCTCAGGACACAGGGTTTGGGACCAATCATCGTCCTGTGAAGAACTGCTGGCAGATCCGGGCGTGGTTGAAGTCAGCCCCTGCTGGACAGATGGTTCCACGTGTCCCGCTTTTTTGTGCAAGTGTAACGCTGAAGAATACGCGTTGTTCAGTTATTGCTAAAGGGACATGTAAAACCATGCCCCCTAATAGTGTTACCATGGTGTTGGTGTGGGGACAGTGGGATGGGGGCTGCATTCGCCCATTCTTGTGTGGAGCGGTGCGGGGTGAACCCCCTTCTTGGGAGGTTCGGGATGAATCCCCTTTCATCAAGTTTCAAACACAAATATTCGTATTTTTCATTTAATGTTGTTAAGAAGAGCCAAGTTAGCTACTTTAAATGATGTTATTCATCTAGTCTAGGTAACTTCAGTCATTTGAGGAGTGATGCGATGGTTCTGATAGCCGCACGTGTTAGCGACGAGAAACCTAAAACCATACGATCACGACTCATTTTCTGTTCTATTGTAAATGTGTTTTTGCTCATTCTTGTTTGGAGCCATGCCGGATGTCCCGAATAGCCACCCGGTCATCTTACTGCAACACACGAATGTCTGACAGAAATAAAGTGTCCTTCAAATCAAGTTCTGTGAGATGCCAGTGAACCACACTAAGCAAAAAGAGCATTTCTCCCCGTCAGGGAATGGAACCCTGGTCTCCCGCGTGACAGGCGGGGATACTGACCACTATACTAACGAGGACACGGTAGTCTGACTTGGAGCGCCGTGCTAGCTCAAGAGGTTACACGCGGCAAAGAGGCCAAATCAACTGAAAGCAAGGCCAACGACGGTCCACGCAAGAGCAGTGCATTGGCCGGGAATCGAACCCTGGCCTCCCGCGTGGCAGGCGAGAATTCTACCACTGAACCACCAATGCTTCCGTGACGAGTGGGACGTGACGTCACGTGCCAGAATGCCGTCACGCTAAGACGGGAGGCGAGAGGGTTGGAAAGGGTTACAAAAGGGTTACAAAAGCCAGAGAGATGCACAGTCTCTTTCGTGAGTCTTTCCGTCTGCCTCACGGTGGGGTTCCATGGTGTAACGAACGGTCAGCACTCTGGACTCTGAATCCAGCAATCTGAGTTCAAATCTCGGTGGAACCTACAAGAGCTTTTGATCTGAGAACCCAAACCCGCCCTTGACAGCGGCTGCTTGGTTTCAACCTTCTTCTCAGGACACAGGGTTTGGGACCAATCATCGTCCTGTGAAGAACTGCTGGCAGATCCGGGCGTGGTTGAAGTCAGCCCCTGCTGGACAGATGGTTCCACGTGTCCCGCTTTTTTGTGCAAGTGTAACGCTGAAGAATACGCGTTGTTCAGTTATTGCTAAAGGGACATGTAAAACCATGCCCCCTAATAGTGTTACCATGGTGTTGGTGTGGGGACAGTGGGATGGGGGCTGCATTCGCCCATTCTTGTGTGGAGCGGTGCGGGGTGAACCCCCTTCTTGGGAGGTTCGGGATGAATCCCCTTTCATCAAGTTTCAAACACAAATATTCGTATTTTTCATTTAATGTTGTTAAGAAGAGCCAAGTTAGCTACTTTAAATGATGTTATTCATCTAGTCTAGGTAACTTCAGTCATTTGAGGAGTGATGCGATGGTTCTGATAGCCGCACGTGTTAGCGACGAGAAACCTAAAACCATACGATCACGACTCATTTTCTGTTCTATTGTAAATGTGTTTTTGCTCATTCTTGTTTGGAGCCATGCCGGATGTCCCGAATAGCCACCCGGTCATCTTACTGCAACACACGAATGTCTGACAGAAATAAAGTGTCCTTCAAATCAAGTTCTGTGAGATGCCAGTGAACCACACTAAGCAAAAAGAGCATTTCTCCCCGTCAGGGAATGGAACCCTGGTCTCCCGCGTGACAGGCGGGGATACTGACCACTATACTAACGAGGACACGGTAGTCTGACTTGGAGCGCCGTGCTAGCTCAAGAGGTTACACGCGGCAAAGAGGCCAAATCAACTGAAAGCAAGGCCAACGACGGTCCACGCAAGAGCAGTGCATTGGCCGGGAATCGAACCCGGGCCTCCCGCGTGGCAGGCGAGAATTCTACCACTGAACCACCAATGCTTCCGTGACGAGTGGGACGTGACGTCACGTGCCAGAATGCCGTCACGCTAAGACGGGAGGCGAGAGGGTTGGAAAGGGTTACAAAAGGGTTACAAAAGCCAGAGAGATGCACAGTCTCTTTCGTGAGTCTTTCCGTCTGCCTCACGGTGGGGTTCCATGGTGTAACGAACGGTCAGCACTCTGGACTCTGAATCCAGCAATCTGAGTTCAAATCTCGGTGGAACCTACAAGAGCTTTTGATCTGAGAACCCAAACCCGCCCTTGACAGCGGCTGCTTGGTTTCAACCTTCTTCTCAGGACACAGGGTTTGGGACCAATCATCGTCCTGTGAAGAACTGCTGGCAGATCCGGGCGTGGTTGAAGTCAGCCCCTGCTGGACAGATGGTTCCACGTGTCCCGCTTTTTTGTGCAAGTGTAACGCTGAAGAATACGCGTTGTTCAGTTATTGCTAAAGGGACATGTAAAACCATGCCCCCTAATAGTGTTACCATGGTGTTGGTGTGGGGACAGTGGGATGGGGGCTGCATTCGCCCATTCTTGTGTGGAGCGGTGCGGGGTGAACCCCCTTCTTGGGAGGTTCGGGATGAATCCCCTTTCATCAAGTTTCAAACACAAATATTCGTATTTTTCATTTAATGTTGTTAAGAAGAGCCAAGTTAGCTACTTTAAATGATGTTATTCATCTAGTCTAGGTAACTTCAGTCATTTGAGGAGTGATGCGATGGTTCTGATAGCCGCACGTGTTAGCGACGAGAAACCTAAAACCATACGATCACGACTCATTTTCTGTTCTATTGTAAATGTGTTTTTGCTCATTCTTGTTTGGAGCCATGCCGGATGTCCCGAATAGCCACCCGGTCATCTTACTGCAACACACGAATGTCTGACAGAAATAAAGTGTCCTTCAAATCAAGTTCTGTGAGATGCCAGTGAACCACACTAAGCAAAAAGAGCATTTCTCCCCGTCAGGGAATGGAACCCTGGTCTCCCACGTGACAGGCGGGGATACTGACCACTATACTAACGAGGACACGGTAGTCTGACTTGGAGCGCCGTGCTAGCTCAAGAGGTTACACGCGGCAAAGAGGCCAAATCAACTGAAAGCAAGGCCAACGACGGTCCACGCAAGAGCAGTGCATTGGCCGGGAATCGAACCCGGGCCTCCCGCGTGGCAGGCGAGAATTCTACCACTGAACCACCAATGCTTCCGTGACGAGTGGGACGTGACGTCACGTGCCAGAATGCCGTCACGCTAAGACGGGAGGCGAGAGGGTTGGAAAGGGTTACAAAAGGGTTACAAAAGCCAGAGAGATGCACAGTCTCTTTCGTGAGTCTTTCCGTCTGCCTCACGGTGGGGTTCCATGGTGTAACGGTCAGCACTCTGGACTCTGAATCCAGCAATCCGAGTTCAAATCTCGGTGGAACCTACAAGAGCTTTTGATCTGAGAACCCAAACCCGCCCTTGACAGCGGCTGCTTGGTTTCAACCTTCTTCTCAGGACACAGGGTTTGGGACCAATCATCGTCCTGTGAAGAACTGCTGGCAGATCCGGGCGTGGTTGAAGTCAGCCCCTGCTGGACAGATGGTTCCACGTGTCCCGCTTTTTTGTGCAAGTGTAACGCTGAAGAATACGCGTTGTTCAGTTATTGCTAAAGGGACATGTAAAACCATGCCCCCTAATAGTGTTACCATGGTGTTGGTGTGGGGACAGTGGGATGGGGGCTGCATTCGCCCATTCTTGTGTGGAGCGGTGCGGGGTGAACCCCCTTCTTGGGAGGTTCGGGATGAATCCCCTTTCATCAAGTTTCAAACACAAATATTCGTATTTTTCATTTAATGTTGTTAAGAAGAGCCAAGTTAGCTACTTTAAATGATGTTATTCATCTAGTCTAGGTAACTTCAGTCATTTGAGGAGTGATGCGATGGTTCTGATAGCCGCACGTGTTAGCGACGAGAAACCTAAAACCATACGATCACGACTCATTTTCTGTTCTATTGTAAATGTGTTTTTGCTCATTCTTGTTTGGAGCCATGCCGGATGTCCCGAATAGCCACCCGGTCATCTTACTGCAACACACGAATGTCTGACAGAAATAAAGTGTCCTTCAAATCAAGTTCTGTGAGATGCCAGTGAACCACACTAAGCAAAAAGAGCATTTCTCCCCATCAGGGAATGGAACCCTGGTCTCCCGCGTGACAGGCGGGGATACTGACCACTATACTAACGAGGACACGGTAGTCTGACTTGGAGCGCCGTGCTAGCTCAAGAGGTTACACGCGGCAAAGAGGCCAAATCAACTGAAAGCAAGGCCAACGACGGTCCACGCAAGAGCAGTGCATTGGCCGGGAATCGAACCCTGGCCTCCCGCGTGGCAGGCGAGAATTCTACCACTGAACCACCAATGCTTCCGTGACGAGTGGGACGTGACGTCACGTGCCAGAATGCCGTCACGCTAAGACGGGAGGCGAGAGGGTTGGAAAGGGTTACAAAAGGGTTACAAAAGCCAGAGAGATGCACAGTCTCTTTCGTGAGTCTTTCCGTCTGCCTCACGGTGGGGTTCCATGGTGTAACGAACGGTCAGCACTCTGGACTCTGAATCCAGCAATCTGAGTTCAAATCTCGGTGGAACCTACAAGAGCTTTTGATCTGAGAACCCAAACCCGCCCTTGACAGCGGCTGCTTGGTTTCAACCTTCTTCTCAGGACACAGGGTTTGGGACCAATCATCGTCCTGTGAAGAACTGCTGGCAGATCCGGGCGTGGTTGAAGTCAGCCCCTGCTGGACAGATGGTTCCACGTGTCCCGCTTTTTTGTGCAAGTGTAACGCTGAAGAATACGCGTTGTTCAGTTATTGCTAAAGGGACATGTAAAACCATGCCCCCTAATAGTGTTACCATGGTGTTGGTGTGGGGACAGTGGGATGGGGGCTGCATTCGCCCATTCTTGTGTGGAGCGGTGCGGGGTGAACCCCCTTCTTGGGAGGTTCGGGATGAATCCCCTTTCATCAAGTTTCAAACACAAATATTCGTATTTTTCATTTAATGTTGTTAAGAAGAGCCAAGTTAGCTACTTTAAATGATGTTATTCATCTAGTCTAGGTAACTTCAGTCATTTGAGGAGTGATGCGATGGTTCTGATAGCCGCACGTGTTAGCGACGAGAAACCTAAAACCATACGATCACGACTCATTTTCTGTTCTATTGTAAATGTGTTTTTGCTCATTCTTGTTTGGAGCCATGCCGGATGTCCCGAATAGCCACCCGGTCATCTTACTGCAACACACGAATGTCTGACAGAAATAAAGTGTCCTTCAAATCAAGTTCTGTGAGATGCCAGTGAACCACACTAAGCAAAAAGAGCATTTCTCCCCGTCAGGGAATGGAACCCTGGTCTCCCGCGTGACAGGCGGGGATACTGACCACTATACTAACGAGGACACGGTAGTCTGACTTGGAGCGCCGTGCTAGCTCAAGAGGTTACACGCGGCAAAGAGGCCAAATCAACTGAAAGCAAGGCCAACGACGGTCCACGCAAGAGCAGTGCATTGGCCGGGAATCGAACCCTGGCCTCCCGCGTGGCAGGCGAGAATTCTACCACTGAACCACCAATGCTTCCGTGACGAGTGGGACGTGACGTCACGTGCCAGAATGCCGTCACGCTAAGACGGGAGGCGAGAGGGTTGGAAAGGGTTACAAAAGGGTTACAAAAGCCAGAGAGATGCACAGTCTCTTTCGTGAGTCTTTCCGTCTGCCTCACGGTGGGGTTCCATGGTGTAACGAACGGTCAGCACTCTGGACTCTGAATCCAGCAATCCGAGTTCAAATCTCGGTGGAACCTACAAGAGCTTTTGATCTGAGAACCCAAACCCGCCCTTGACAGCGGCTGCTTGGTTTCAACCTTCTTCTCAGGACACAGGGTTTGGGACCAATCATCGTCCTGTGAAGAACTGCTGGCAGATCCGGGCGTGGTTGAAGTCAGCCCCTGCTGGACAGATGGTTCCACGTGTCCCGCTTTTTTGTGCAAGTGTAACGCTGAAGAATACGCGTTGTTCAGTTATTGCTAAAGGGACATGTAAAACCATGCCCCCTAATAGTGTTACCATGGTGTTGGTGTGGGGACAGTGGGATGGGGGCTGCATTCGCCCATTCTTGTGTGGAGCGGTGCGGGGTGAACCCCCTTCTTGGGAGGTTCGGGATGAATCCCCTTTCATCAAGTTTCAAACACAAATATTCGTATTTTTCATTTAATGTTGTTAAGAAGAGCCAAGTTAGCTACTTTAAATGATGTTATTCATCTAGTCTAGGTAACTTCAGTCATTTGAGGAGTGATGCGATGGTTCTGATAGCCGCACGTGTTAGCGACGAGAAACCTAAAACCATACGATCACGACTCATTTTCTGTTCTATTGTAAATGTGTTTTTGCTCATTCTTGTTTGGAGCCATGCCGGATGTCCCGAATAGCCACCCGGTCATCTTACTGCAACACACGAATGTCTGACAGAAATAAAGTGTCCTTCAAATCAAGTTCTGTGAGATGCCAGTGAACCACACTAAGCAAAAAGAGCATTTCTCCCCGTCAGGGAATGGAACCCTGGTCTCCCGCGTGACAGGCGGGGATACTGACCACTATACTAACGAGGACACGGTAGTCTGACTTGGAGCGCCGTGCTAGCTCAAGAGGTTACACGCGGCAAAGAGGCCAAATCAACTGAAAGCAAGGCCAACGACGGTCCACGCAAGAGCAGTGCATTGGCCGGGAATCGAACCCTGGCCTCCCGCGTGGCAGGCGAGAATTCTACCACTGAACCACCAATGCTTCCGTGACGAGTGGGACGTGACGTCACGTGCCAGAATGCCGTCACGCTAAGACGGGAGGCGAGAGGGTTGGAAAGGGTTACAAAAGGGTTACAAAAGCCAGAGAGATGCACAGTCTCTTTCGTGAGTCTTTCCGTCTGCCTCACGGTGGGGTTCCATGGTGTAACGAACGGTCAGCACTCTGGACTCTGAATCCAGCAATCTGAGTTCAAATCTCGGTGGAACCTACAAGAGCTTTTGATCTGAGAACCCAAACCCGCCCTTGACAGCGGCTGCTTGGTTTCAACCTTCTTCTCAGGACACAGGGTTTGGGACCAATCATCGTCCTGTGAAGAACTGCTGGCAGATCCGGGCGTGGTTGAAGTCAGCCCCTGCTGGACAGATGGTTCCACGTGTCCCGCTTTTTTGTGCAAGTGTAACGCTGAAGAATACGCGTTGTTCAGTTATTGCTAAAGGGACATGTAAAACCATGCCCCCTAATAGTGTTACCATGGTGTTGGTGTGGGGACAGTGGGATGGGGGCTGCATTCGCCCATTCTTGTGTGGAGCGGTGCGGGGTGAACCCCCTTCTTGGGAGGTTCGGGATGAATCCCCTTTCATCAAGTTTCAAACACAAATATTCGTATTTTTCATTTAATGTTGTTAAGAAGAGCCAAGTTAGCTACTTTAAATGATGTTATTCATCTAGTCTAGGTAACTTCAGTCATTTGAGGAGTGATGCGATGGTTCTGATAGCCGCACGTGTTAGCGACGAGAAACCTAAAACCATACGATCACGACTCATTTTCTGTTCTATTGTAAATGTGTTTTTGCTCATTCTTGTTTGGAGCCATGCCGGATGTCCCGAATAGCCACCCGGTCATCTTACTGCAACACACGAATGTCTGACAGAAATAAAGTGTCCTTCAAATCAAGTTCTGTGAGATGCCAGTGAACCACACTAAGCAAAAAGAGCATTTCTCCCCGTCAGGGAATGGAACCCTGGTCTCCCGCGTGACAGGCGGGGATACTGACCACTATACTAACGAGGACACGGTAGTCTGACTTGGAGCGCCGTGCTAGCTCAAGAGGTTACACGCGGCAAAGAGGCCAAATCAACTGAAAGCAAGGCCAACGACGGTCCACGCAAGAGCAGTGCATTGGCCGGGAATCGAACCCGGGCCTCCCGCGTGGCAGGCGAGAATTCTACCACTGAACCACCAATGCTTCCGTGACGAGTGGGACGTGACGTCACGTGCCAGAATGCCGTCACGCTAAGACGGGAGGCGAGAGGGTTGGAAAGGGTTACAAAAGGGTTACAAAAGCCAGAGAGATGCACAGTCTCTTTCGTGAGTCTTTCCGTCTGCCTCACGGTGGGGTTCCATGGTGTAACGAACGGTCAGCACTCTGGACTCTGAATCCAGCAATCCGAGTTCAAATCTCGGTGGAACCTACAAGAGCTTTTGATCTGAGAACCCAAACCCGCCCTTGACAGCGGCTGCTTGGTTTCAACCTTCTTCTCAGGACACAGGGTTTGGGACCAATCATCGTCCTGTGAAGAACTGCTGGCAGATCCGGGCGTGGTTGAAGTCAGCCCCTGCTGGACAGATGGTTCCACGTGTCCCGCTTTTTTGTGCAAGTGTAACGCTGAAGAATACGCGTTGTTCAGTTATTGCTAAAGGGACATGTAAAACCATGCCCCCTAATAGTGTTACCATGGTGTTGGTGTGGGGACAGTGGGATGGGGGCTGCATTCGCCCATTCTTGTGTGGAGCGGTGCGGGGTGAACCCCCTTCTTGGGAGGTTCGGGATGAATCCCCTTTCATCAAGTTTCAAACACAAATATTCGTATTTTTCATTTAATGTTGTTAAGAAGAGCCAAGTTAGCTACTTTAAATGATGTTATTCATCTAGTCTAGGTAACTTCAGTCATTTGAGGAGTGATGCGATGGTTCTGATAGCCGCACGTGTTAGCGACGAGAATCCTAAAACTATACGATCACGACTCATTTTCTGTTCTATTGTAAATGTGTTTTTGCTCATTCTTGTTTGGAGCCATGCCGGATGTCCCGAATAGCCACCCGGTCATCTTACTGCAACACACGAATGTCTGACAGAAATAAAGTGTCCTTCAAATCAAGTTCTGTGAGATGCCAGTGAACCACACTAAGCAAAAAGAGCATTTCTCCCCGTCAGGGAATGGAACCCTGGTCTCCCGCGTGACAGGCGGGGATACTGACCACTATACTAACGAGGACACGGTAGTCTGACTTGGAGCGCCGTGCTAGCTCAAGAGGTTACACGCGGCAAAGAGGCCAAATCAACTGAAAGCAAGGCCAACGACGGTCCACGCAAGAGCAGTGCATTGGCCGGGAATCGAACCCTGGCCTCCCGCGTGGCAGGCGAGAATTCTACCACTGAACCACCAATGCTTCCGTGACGAGTGGGACGTGACGTCACGTGCCAGAATGCCGTCACGCTAAGACGGGAGGCGAGAGGGTTGGAAAGGGTTACAAAAGGGTTACAAAAGCCAGAGAGATGCACAGTCTCTTTCGTGAGTCTTTCCGTCTGCCTCACGGTGGGGTTCCATGGTGTAACGAACGGTCAGCACTCTGGACTCTGAATCCAGCAATCTGAGTTCAAATCTCGGTGGAACCTACAAGAGCTTTTGATCTGAGAACCCAAACCCGCCCTTGACAGCGGCTGCTTGGTTTCAACCTTCTTCTCAGGACACAGGGTTTGGGACCAATCATCGTCCTGTGAAGAACTGCTGGCAGATCCGGGCGTGGTTGAAGTCAGCCCCTGCTGGACAGATGGTTCCACGTGTCCCGCTTTTTTGTGCAAGTGTAACGCTGAAGAATACGCGTTGTTCAGTTATTGCTAAAGGGACATGTAAAACCATGCCCCCTAATAGTGTTACCATGGTGTTGGTGTGGGGACAGTGGGATGGGGGCTGCATTCGCCCATTCTTGTGTGGAGCGGTGCGGGGTGAACCCCCTTCTTGGGAGGTTCGGGATGAATCCCCTTTCATCAAGTTTCAAACACAAATATTCGTATTTTTCATTTAATGTTGTTAAGAAGAGCCAAGTTAGCTACTTTAAATGATGTTATTCATCTAGTCTAGGTAACTTCAGTCATTTGAGGAGTGATGCGATGGTTCTGATAGCCGCACGTGTTAGCGACGAGAAACCTAAAACCATACGATCACGACTCATTTTCTGTTCTATTGTAAATGTGTTTTTGCTCATTCTTGTTTGGAGCCATGCCGGATGTCCCGAATAGCCACCCGGTCATCTTACTGCAACACACGAATGTCTGACAGAAATAAAGTGTCCTTCAAATCAAGTTCTGTGAGATGCCAGTGAACCACACTAAGCAAAAAGAGCATTTCTCCCCGTCAGGGAATGGAACCCTGGTCTCCCGCGTGACAGGCGGGGATACTGACCACTATACTAACGAGGACACGGTAGTCTGACTTGGAGCGCCGTGCTAGCTCAAGAGGTTACACGCGGCAAAGAGGCCAAATCAACTGAAAGCAAGGCCAACGACGGTCCACGCAAGAGCAGTGCATTGGCCGGGAATCGAACCCGGGCCTCCCGCGTGGCAGGCGAGAATTCTACCACTGAACCACCAATGCTTCCGTGACGAGTGGGACGTGACGTCACGTGCCAGAATGCCGTCACGCTAAGACGGGAGGCGAGAGGGTTGGAAAGGGTTACAAAAGGGTTACAAAAGCCAGAGAGATGCACAGTCTCTTTCGTGAGTCTTTCCGTCTGCCTCACGGTGGGGTTCCATGGTGTAACGAACGGTCAGCACTCTGGACTCTGAATCCAGCAATCCGAGTTCAAATCTCGGTGGAACCTACAAGAGCTTTTGATCTGAGAACCCAAACCCGCCCTTGACAGCGGCTGCTTGGTTTCAACCTTCTTCTCAGGACACAGGGTTTGGGACCAATCATCGTCCTGTGAAGAACTGCTGGCAGATCCGGGCGTGGTTGAAGTCAGCCCCTGCTGGACAGATGGTTCCACGTGTCCCGCTTTTTTGTGCAAGTGTAACGCTGAAGAATACGCGTTGTTCAGTTATTGCTAAAGGGACATGTAAAACCATGCCCCCTAATAGTGTTACCATGGTGTTGGTGTGGGGACAGTGGGATGGGGGCTGCATTCGCCCATTCTTGTGTGGAGCGGTGCGGGGTGAACCCCCTTCTTGGGAGGTTCGGGATGAATCCCCTTTCATCAAGTTTCAAACACAAATATTCGTATTTTTCATTTAATGTTGTTAAGAAGAGCCAAGTTAGCTACTTTAAATGATGTTATTCATCTAGTCTAGGTAACTTCAGTCATTTGAGGAGTGATGCGATGGTTCTGATAGCCGCACGTGTTAGCGACGAGAAACCTAAAACCATACGATCACGACTCATTTTCTGTTCTATTGTAAATGTGTTTTTGCTCATTCTTGTTTGGAGCCATGCCGGATGTCCCGAATAGCCACCCGGTCATCTTACTGCAACACACGAATGTCTGACAGAAATAAAGTGTCCTTCAAATCAAGTTCTGTGAGATGCCAGTGAACCACACTAAGCAAAAAGAGCATTTCTCCCCGTCAGGGAATGGAACCCTGGTCTCCCGCGTGACAGGCGGGGATACTGACCACTATACTAACGAGGACACGGTAGTCTGACTTGGAGCGCCGTGCTAGCTCAAGAGGTTACACGCGGCAAAGAGGCCAAATCAACTGAAAGCAAGGCCAACGACGGTCCACGCAAGAGCAGTGCATTGGCCGGGAATCGAACCCGGGCCTCCCGCGTGGCTGTCGAGAATTCTACCACTGAACCACCAATGCTTCCGTGACGAGTGGGACGTGACGTCACGTGCCAGAATGCCGTCACGCTAAGACGGGAGGCGAGAGGGTTGGAAAGGGTTACAAAAGGGTTACAAAAGCCAGAGAGATGCACAGTCTCTTTCGTGAGTCTTTCCGTCTGCCTCACGGTGGGGTTCCATGGTGTAACGAACGGTCAGCACTCTGGACTCTGAATCCAGCAATCCGAGTTCAAATCTCGGTGGAACCTACAAGAGCTTTTGATCTGAGAACCCAAACCCGCCCTTGACAGCGGCTGCTTGGTTTCAACCTTCTTCTCAGGACACAGGGTTTGGGACCAATCATCGTCCTGTGAAGAACTGCTGGCAGATCCGGGCGTGGTTGAAGTCAGCCCCTGCTGGACAGATGGTTCCACGTGTCCCGCTTTTTTGTGCAAGTGTAACGCTGAAGAATACGCGTTGTTCAGTTATTGCTAAAGGGACATGTAAAACCATGCCCCCTAATAGTGTTACCATGGTGTTGGTGTGGGGACAGTGGGATGGGGGCTGCATTCGCCCATTCTTGTGTGGAGCGGTGCGGGGTGAACCCCCTTCTTGGGAGGTTCGGGATGAATCCCCTTTCATCAAGTTTCAAACACAAATATTCGTATTTTTCATTTAATGTTGTTAAGAAGAGCCAAGTTAGCTACTTTAAATGATGTTATTCATCTAGTCTAGGTAACTTCAGTCATTTGAGGAGTGATGCGATGGTTCTGATAGCCGCACGTGTTAGCGACGAGAAACCTAAAACCATACGATCACGACTCATTTTCTGTTCTATTGTAAATGTGTTTTTGCTCATTCTTGTTTGGAGCCATGCCGGATGTCCCGAATAGCCACCCGGTCATCTTACTGCAACACACGAATGTCTGACAGAAATAAAGTGTCCTTCAAATCAAGTTCTGTGAGATGCCAGTGAACCACACTAAGCAAAAAGAGCATTTCTCCCCGTCAGGGAATGGAACCCTGGTCTCCCGCGTGACAGGCGGGGATACTGACCACTATACTAACGAGGACACGGTAGTCTGACTTGGAGCGCCGTGCTAGCTCAAGAGGTTACACGCGGCAAAGAGGCCAAATCAACTGAAAGCAAGGCCAACGACGGTCCACGCAAGAGCAGTGCATTGGCCGGGAATCGAACCCGGGCCTCCCGCGTGGCAGGCGAGAATTCTACCACTGAACCACCAATGCTTCCGTGACGAGTGGGACGTGACGTCACGTGCCAGAATGCCGTCACGCTAAGACGGGAGGCGAGAGGGTTGGAAAGGGTTACAAAAGGGTTACAAAAGCCAGAGAGATGCACAGTCTCTTTCGTGAGTCTTTCCGTCTGCCTCACGGTGGGGTTCCATGGTGTAACGAACGGTCAGCACTCTGGACTCTGAATCCAGCAATCCGAGTTCAAATCTCGGTGGAACCTACAAGAGCTTTTGATCTGAGAACCCAAACCCGCCCTTGACAGCGGCTGCTTGGTTTCAACCTTCTTCTCAGGACACAGGGTTTGGGACCAATCATCGTCCTGTGAAGAACTGCTGGCAGATCCGGGCGTGGTTGAAGTCAGCCCCTGCTGGACAGATGGTTCCACGTGTCCCGCTTTTTTGTGCAAGTGTAACGCTGAAGAATACGCGTTGTTCAGTTATTGCTAAAGGGACATGTAAAACCATGCCCCCTAATAGTGTTACCATGGTGTTGGTGTGGGGACAGTGGGATGGGGGCTGCATTCGCCCATTCTTGTGTGGAGCGGTGCGGGGTGAACCCCCTTCTTGGGAGGTTCGGGATGAATCCCCTTTCATCAAGTTTCAAACACAAATATTCGTATTTTTCATTTAATGTTGTTAAGAAGAGCCAAGTTAGCTACTTTAAATGATGTTATTCATCTAGTCTAGGTAACTTCAGTCATTTGAGGAGTGATGCGATGGTTCTGATAGCCGCACGTGTTAGCGACGAGAATCCTAAAACTATACGATCACGACTCATTTTCTGTTCTATTGTAAATGTGTTTTTGCTCATTCTTGTTTGGAGCCATGCCGGATGTCCCGAACAGCCACCCGGTCATCTTACTGCAACACACGAATGTCTGACAGAAATAAAGTGTCCTTCAAATCAAGTTCTGTGAG
>NC_090060.1:820000-865000 GCF_038355195.1 Osmerus mordax | reverse complement strand
CACGCAAGAGCAGTGCATTGGCCGGGAATCGAACCCGGGCCTCCCGCGTGGCAGGCGAGAATTCTACCACTGAACCACCAATGCTTCCGTGACGAGTGGGACGTGACGTCACGTGCCAGAATGCCGTCACGCTAAGACGGGAGGCGAGAGGGTTGGAAAGGGTTACAAAAGGGTTACAAAAGCCAGAGAGATGCACAGTCTCTTTCGTGAGTCTTTCCGTCTGCCTCACGGTGGGGTTCCATGGTGTAACGAACGGTCAGCACTCTGGACTCTGAATCCAGCAATCCGAGTTCAAATCTCGGTGGAACCTACAAGAGCTTTTGATCTGAGAACCCAAACCCGCCCTTGACAGCGGCTGCTTGGTTTCAACCTTCTTCTCAGGACACAGGGTTTGGGACCAATCATCGTCCTGTGAAGAACTGCTGGCAGATCCGGGCGTGGTTGAAGTCAGCCCCTGCTGGACAGATGGTTCCACGTGTCCCGCTTTTTTGTGCAAGTGTAACGCTGAAGAATACGCGTTGTTCAGTTATTGCTAAAGGGACATGTAAAACCATGCCCCCTAATAGTGTTACCATGGTGTTGGTGTGGGGACAGTGGGATGGGGGCTGCATTCGCCCATTCTTGTGTGGAGCGGTGCGGGGTGAACCCCCTTCTTGGGAGGTTCGGGATGAATCCCCTTTCATCAAGTTTCAAACACAAATATTCGTATTTTTCATTTAATGTTGTTAAGAAGAGCCAAGTTAGCTACTTTAAATGATGTTATTCATCTAGTCTAGGTAACTTCAGTCATTTGAGGAGTGATGCGATGGTTCTGATAGCCGCACGTGTTAGCGACGAGAAACCTAAAACCATACGATCACGACTCATTTTCTGTTCTATTGTAAATGTGTTTTTGCTCATTCTTGTTTGGAGCCATGCCGGATGTCCCGAATAGCCACCCGGTCATCTTACTGCAACACACGAATGTCTGACAGAAATAAAGTGTCCTTCAAATCAAGTTCTGTGAGATGCCAGTGAACCACACTAAGCAAAAAGAGCATTTCTCCCCGTCAGGGAATGGAACCCTGGTCTCCCGCGTGACAGGCGGGGATACTGACCACTATACTAACGAGGACACGGTAGTCTCACTTGGAGCGCCGTGCTAGCTCAAGAGGTTACACGCGGCAAAGAGGCCAAATCAACTGAAAGCAAGGCCAACGACGGTCCACGCAAGAGCAGTGCATTGGCCGGGAATCGAACCCGGGCCTCCCGCGTGGCAGGCGAGAATTCTACCACTGAACCACCAATGCTTCCGTGACGAGTGGGACGTGACGTCACGTGCCAGAATGCCGTCACGCTAAGACGGGAGGCGAGAGGGTTGGAAAGGGTTACAAAAGGGTTACAAAAGCCAGAGAGATGCACAGTCTCTTTCGTGAGTCTTTCCGTCTGCCTCACGGTGGGGTTCCATGGTGTAACGAACGGTCAGCACTCTGGACTCTGAATCCAGCAATCCGAGTTCAAATCTCGGTGGAACCTACAAGAGCTTTTGATCTGAGAACCCAAACCCGCCCTTGACAGCGGCTGCTTGGTTTCAACCTTCTTCTCAGGACACAGGGTTTGGGACCAATCATCGTCCTGTGAAGAACTGCTGGCAGATCCGGGCGTGGTTGAAGTCAGCCCCTGCTGGACAGATGGTTCCACGTGTCCCGCTTTTTTGTGCAAGTGTAACGCTGAAGAATACGCGTTGTTCAGTTATTGCTAAAGGGACATGTAAAACCATGCCCCCTAATAGTGTTACCATGGTGTTGGTGTGGGGACAGTGGGATGGGGGCTGCATTCGCCCATTCTTGTGTGGAGCGGTGCGGGGTGAACCCCCTTCTTGGGAGGTTCGGGATGAATCCCCTTTCATCAAGTTTCAAACACAAATATTCGTATTTTTCATTTAATGTTGTTAAGAAGAGCCAAGTTAGCTACTTTAAATGATGTTATTCATCTAGTCTAGGTAACTTCAGTCATTTGAGGAGTGATGCGATGGTTCTGATAGCCGCACGTGTTAGCGACGAGAAACCTAAAACCATACGATCACGACTCATTTTCTGTTCTATTGTAAATGTGTTTTTGCTCATTCTTGTTTGGAGCCATGCCGGATGTCCCGAATAGCCACCCGGTCATCTTACTGCAACACACGAATGTCTGACAGAAATAAAGTGTCCTTCAAATCAAGTTCTGTGAGATGCCAGTGAACCACACTAAGCAAAAAGAGCATTTCTCCCCGTCAGGGAATGGAACCCTGGTCTCCCGCGTGACAGGCGGGGATACTGACCACTATACTAACGAGGACACGGTAGTCTCACTTGGAGCGCCGTGCTAGCTCAAGAGGTTACACGCGGCAAAGAGGCCAAATCAACTGAAAGCAAGGCCAACGACGGTCCACGCAAGAGCAGTGCATTGGCCGGGAATCGAACCCGGGCCTCCCGCGTGGCAGGCGAGAATTCTACCACTGAACCACCAATGCTTCCGTGACGAGTGGGACGTGACGTCACGTGCCAGAATGCCGTCACGCTAAGACGGGAGGCGAGAGGGTTGGAAAGGGTTACAAAAGGGTTACAAAAGCCAGAGAGATGCACAGTCTCTTTCGTGAGTCTTTCCGTCTGCCTCACGGTGGGGTTCCATGGTGTAACGAACGGTCAGCACTCTGGACTCTGAATCCAGCAATCCGAGTTCAAATCTCGGTGGAACCTACAAGAGCTTTTGATCTGAGAACCCAAACCCGCCCTTGACAGCGGCTGCTTGGTTTCAACCTTCTTCTCAGGACACAGGGTTTGGGACCAATCATCGTCCTGTGAAGAACTGCTGGCAGATCCGGGCGTGGTTGAAGTCAGCCCCTGCTGGACAGATGGTTCCACGTGTCCCGCTTTTTTGTGCAAGTGTAACGCTGAAGAATACGCGTTGTTCAGTTATTGCTAAAGGGACATGTAAAACCATGCCCCCTAATAGTGTTACCATGGTGTTGGTGTGGGGACAGTGGGATGGGGGCTGCATTCGCCCATTCTTGTGTGGAGCGGTGCGGGGTGAACCCCCTTCTTGGGAGGTTCGGGATGAATCCCCTTTCATCAAGTTTCAAACACAAATATTCGTATTTTTCATTTAATGTTGTTAAGAAGAGCCAAGTTAGCTACTTTAAATGATGTTATTCATCTAGTCTAGGTAACTTCAGTCATTTGAGGAGTGATGCGATGGTTCTGATAGCCGCACGTGTTAGCGACGAGAAACCTAAAACCATACGATCACGACTCATTTTCTGTTCTATTGTAAATGTGTTTTTGCTCATTCTTGTTTGGAGCCATGCCGGATGTCCCGAATAGCCACCCGGTCATCTTACTGCAACACACGAATGTCTGACAGAAATAAAGTGTCCTTCAAATCAAGTTCTGTGAGATGCCAGTGAACCACACTAAGCAAAAAGAGCATTTCTCCCCGTCAGGGAATGGAACCCTGGTCTCCCGCGTGACAGGCGGGGATACTGACCACTATACTAACGAGGACACGGTAGTCTCACTTGGAGCGCCGTGCTAGCTCAAGAGGTTACACGCGGCAAAGAGGCCAAATCAACTGAAAGCAAGGCCAACGACGGTCCACGCAAGAGCAGTGCATTGGCCGGGAATCGAACCCGGGCCTCCCGCGTGGCAGGCGAGAATTCTACCACTGAACCACCAATGCTTCCGTGACGAGTGGGACGTGACGTCACGTGCCAGAATGCCGTCACGCTAAGACGGGAGGCGAGAGGGTTGGAAAGGGTTACAAAAGGGTTACAAAAGCCAGAGAGATGCACAGTCTCTTTCGTGAGTCTTTCCGTCTGCCTCACGGTGGGGTTCCATGGTGTAACGAACGGTCAGCACTCTGGACTCTGAATCCAGCAATCCGAGTTCAAATCTCGGTGGAACCTACAAGAGCTTTTGATCTGAGAACCCAAACCCGCCCTTGACAGCGGCTGCTTGGTTTCAACCTTCTTCTCAGGACACAGGGTTTGGGACCAATCATCGTCCTGTGAAGAACTGCTGGCAGATCCGGGCGTGGTTGAAGTCAGCCCCTGCTGGACAGATGGTTCCACGTGTCCCGCTTTTTTGTGCAAGTGTAACGCTGAAGAATACGCGTTGTTCAGTTATTGCTAAAGGGACATGTAAAACCATGCCCCCTAATAGTGTTACCATGGTGTTGGTGTGGGGACAGTGGGATGGGGGCTGCATTCGCCCATTCTTGTGTGGAGCGGTGCGGGGTGAACCCCCTTCTTGGGAGGTTCGGGATGAATCCCCTTTCATCAAGTTTCAAACACAAATATTCGTATTTTTCATTTAATGTTGTTAAGAAGAGCCAAGTTAGCTACTTTAAATGATGTTATTCATCTAGTCTAGGTAACTTCAGTCATTTGAGGAGTGATGCGATGGTTCTGATAGCCGCACGTGTTAGCGACGAGAAACCTAAAACCATACGATCACGACTCATTTTCTGTTCTATTGTAAATGTGTTTTTGCTCATTCTTGTTTGGAGCCATGCCGGATGTCCCGAATAGCCACCCGGTCATCTTACTGCAACACACGAATGTCTGACAGAAATAAAGTGTCCTTCAAATCAAGTTCTGTGAGATGCCAGTGAACCACACTAAGCAAAAAGAGCATTTCTCCCCGTCAGGGAATGGAACCCTGGTCTCCCGCGTGACAGGCGGGGATACTGACCACTATACTAACGAGGACACGGTAGTCTGACTTGGAGCGCCGTGCTAGCTCAAGAGGTTACACGCGGCAAAGAGGCCAAATCAACTGAAAGCAAGGCCAACGACGGTCCACGCAAGAGCAGTGCATTGGCCGGGAATCGAACCCGGGCCTCCCGCGTGGCAGGCGAGAATTCTACCACTGAACCACCAATGCTTCCGTGACGAGTGGGATGTGACGTCACGTGCCAGAATGCCGTCACGCTAAGACGGGAGGCGAGAGGGTTGGAAAGGGTTACAAAAGGGTTACAAAAGCCAGAGAGATGCACAGTCTCTTTCGTGAGTCTTTCCGTCTGCCTCACGGTGGGGTTCCATGGTGTAACGAACGGTCAGCACTCTGGACTCTGAGTCCAGCAATCCGAGTTCAAATCTCGGTGGAACCTACAAGAGCTTTTGATCTGAGAACCCAAACCCGCCCTTGACAGCGGCTGCTTGGTTTCAACCTTCTTCTCAGGACACAGGGTTTGGGACCAATCATCGTCCTGTGAAGAACTGCTGGCAGATCCGGGCGTGGTTGAAGTCAGCCCCTGCTGGACAGATGGTTCCACGTGTCCCGCTTTTTTGTGCAAGTGTAACGCTGAAGAATACGCGTTGTTCAGTTATTGCTAAAGGGACATGTAAAACCATGCCCCCTAATAGTGTTACCATGGTGTTGGTGTGGGGACAGTGGGATGGGGGCTGCATTCGCCCATTCTTGTGTGGAGCGGTGCGGGGTGAACCCCCTTCTTGGGAGGTTCGGGATGAATCCCCTTTCATCAAGTTTCAAACACAAATATTCGTATTTTTCATTTAATGTTGTTAAGAAGAGCCAAGTTAGCTACTTTAAATGATGTTATTCATCTAGTCTAGGTAACTTCAGTCATTTGAGGAGTGATGCGATGGTTCTGATAGCCGCACGTGTTAGCGACGAGAAACCTAAAACCATACGATCACGACTCATTTTCTGTTCTATTGTAAATGTGTTTTTGCTCATTCTTGTTTGGAGCCATGCCGGATGTCCCGAATAGCCACCCGGTCATCTTACTGCAACACACGAATGTCTGACAGAAATAAAGTGTCCTTCAAATCAAGTTCTGTGAGATGCCAGTGAACCACACTAAGCAAAAAGAGCATTTCTCCCCGTCAGGGAATGGAACCCTGGTCTCCCGCGTGACAGGCGGGGATACTGACCACTATACTAACGAGGACACGGTAGTCTCACTTGGAGCGCCGTGCTAGCTCAAGAGGTTACACGCGGCAAAGAGGCCAAATCAACTGAAAGCAAGGCCAACGACGGTCCACGCAAGAGCAGTGCATTGGCCGGGAATCGAACCCGGGCCTCCCGCGTGGCAGGCGAGAATTCTACCACTGAACCACCAATGCTTCCGTGACGAGTGGGACGTGACGTCACGTGCCAGAATGCCGTCACGCTAAGACGGGAGGCGAGAGGGTTGGAAAGGGTTACAAAAGGGTTACAAAAGCCAGAGAGATGCACAGTCTCTTTCGTGAGTCTTTCCGTCTGCCTCACGGTGGGGTTCCATGGTGTAACGAACGGTCAGCACTCTGGACTCTGAATCCAGCAATCCGAGTTCAAATCTCGGTGGAACCTACAAGAGCTTTTGATCTGAGAACCCAAACCCGCCCTTGACAGCGGCTGCTTGGTTTCAACCTTCTTCTCAGGACACAGGGTTTGGGACCAATCATCGTCCTGTGAAGAACTGCTGGCAGATCCGGGCGTGGTTGAAGTCAGCCCCTGCTGGACAGATGGTTCCACGTGTCCCGCTTTTTTGTGCAAGTGTAACGCTGAAGAATACGCGTTGTTCAGTTATTGCTAAAGGGACATGTAAAACCATGCCCCCTAATAGTGTTACCATGGTGTTGGTGTGGGGACAGTGGGATGGGGGCTGCATTCGCCCATTCTTGTGTGGAGCGGTGCGGGGTGAACCCCCTTCTTGGGAGGTTCGGGATGAATCCCCTTTCATCAAGTTTCAAACACAAATATTCGTATTTTTCATTTAATGTTGTTAAGAAGAGCCAAGTTAGCTACTTTAAATGATGTTATTCATCTAGTCTAGGTAACTTCAGTCATTTGAGGAGTGATGCGATGGTTCTGATAGCCGCACGTGTTAGCGACGAGAAACCTAAAACCATACGATCACGACTCATTTTCTGTTCTATTGTAAATGTGTTTTTGCTCATTCTTGTTTGGAGCCATGCCGGATGTCCCGAATAGCCACCCGGTCATCTTACTGCAACACACGAATGTCTGACAGAAATAAAGTGTCCTTCAAATCAAGTTCTGTGAGATGCCAGTGAACCACACTAAGCAAAAAGAGCATTTCTCCCCGTCAGGGAATGGAACCCTGGTCTCCCGCGTGACAGGCGGGGATACTGACCACTATACTAACGAGGACACGGTAGTCTCACTTGGAGCGCCGTGCTAGCTCAAGAGGTTACACGCGGCAAAGAGGCCAAATCAACTGAAAGCAAGGCCAACGACGGTCCACGCAAGAGCAGTGCATTGGCCGGGAATCGAACCCGGGCCTCCCGCGTGGCAGGCGAGAATTCTACCACTGAACCACCAATGCTTCCGTGACGAGTGGGACGTGACGTCACGTGCCAGAATGCCGTCACGCTAAGACGGGAGGCGAGAGGGTTGGAAAGGGTTACAAAAGGGTTACAAAAGCCAGAGAGATGCACAGTCTCTTTCGTGAGTCTTTCCGTCTGCCTCACGGTGGGGTTCCATGGTGTAACGAACGGTCAGCACTCTGGACTCTGAATCCAGCAATCCGAGTTCAAATCTCAGTGGAACCTACAAGAGCTTTTGATCTGAGAACCCAAACCCGCCCTTGACAGCGGCTGCTTGGTTTCAACCTTCTTCTCAGGACACAGGGTTTGGGACCAATCATCGTCCTGTGAAGAACTGCTGGCAGATCCGGGCGTGGTTGAAGTCAGCCCCTGCTGGACAGATGGTTCCACGTGTCCCGCTTTTTTGTGCAAGTGTAACGCTGAAGAATACGCGTTGTTCAGTTATTGCTAAAGGGACATGTAAAACCATGCCCCCTAATAGTGTTACCATGGTGTTGGTGTGGGGACAGTGGGATGGGGGCTGCATTCGCCCATTCTTGTGTGGAGCGGTGCGGGGTGAACCCCCTTCTTGGGAGGTTCGGGATGAATCCCCTTTCATCAAGTTTCAAACACAAATATTCGTATTTTTCATTTAATGTTGTTAAGAAGAGCCAAGTTAGCTACTTTAAATGATGTTATTCATCTAGTCTAGGTAACTTCAGTCATTTGAGGAGTGATGCGATGGTTCTGATAGCCGCACGTGTTAGCGACGAGAAACCTAAAACCATACGATCACGACTCATTTTCTGTTCTATTGTAAATGTGTTTTTGCTCATTCTTGTTTGGAGCCATGCCGGATGTCCCGAATAGCCACCCGGTCATCTTACTGCAACACACGAATGTCTGACAGAAATAAAGTGTCCTTCAAATCAAGTTCTGTGAGATGCCAGTGAACCACACTAAGCAAAAAGAGCATTTCTCCCCGTCAGGGAATGGAACCCTGGTCTCCCGCGTGACAGGCGGGGATACTGACCACTATACTAACGAGGACACGGTAGTCTCACTTGGAGCGCCGTGCTAGCTCAAGAGGTTACACGCGGCAAAGAGGCCAAATCAACTGAAAGCAAGGCCAACGACGGTCCACGCAAGAGCAGTGCATTGGCCGGGAATCGAACCCGGGCCTCCCGCGTGGCAGGCGAGAATTCTACCACTGAACCACCAATGCTTCCGTGACGAGTGGGACGTGACGTCACGTGCCAGAATGCCGTCACGCTAAGACGGGAGGCGAGAGGGTTGGAAAGGGTTACAAAAGGGTTACAAAAGCCAGAGAGATGCACAGTCTCTTTCGTGAGTCTTTCCGTCTGCCTCACGGTGGGGTTCCATGGTGTAACGAACGGTCAGCACTCTGGACTCTGAATCCAGCAATCCGAGTTCAAATCTCGGTGGAACCTACAAGAGCTTTTGATCTGAGAACCCAAACCCGCCCTTGACAGCGGCTGCTTGGTTTCAACCTTCTTCTCAGGACACAGGGTTTGGGACCAATCATCGTCCTGTGAAGAACTGCTGGCAGATCCGGGCGTGGTTGAAGTCAGCCCCTGCTGGACAGATGGTTCCACGTGTCCCGCTTTTTTGTGCAAGTGTAACGCTGAAGAATACGCGTTGTTCAGTTATTGCTAAAGGGACATGTAAAACCATGCCCCCTAATAGTGTTACCATGGTGTTGGTGTGGGGACAGTGGGATGGGGGCTGCATTCGCCCATTCTTGTGTGGAGCGGTGCGGGGTGAACCCCCTTCTTGGGAGGTTCGGGATGAATCCCCTTTCATCAAGTTTCAAACACAAATATTCGTATTTTTCATTTAATGTTGTTAAGAAGAGCCAAGTTAGCTACTTTAAATGATGTTATTCATCTAGTCTAGGTAACTTCAGTCATTTGAGGAGTGATGCGATGGTTCTGATAGCCGCACGTGTTAGCGACGAGAAACCTAAAACCATACGATCACGACTCATTTTCTGTTCTATTGTAAATGTGTTTTTGCTCATTCTTGTTTGGAGCCATGCCGGATGTCCCGAATAGCCACCCGGTCATCTTACTGCAACACACGAATGTCTGACAGAAATAAAGTGTCCTTCAAATCAAGTTCTGTGAGATGCCAGTGAACCACACTAAGCAAAAAGAGCATTTCTCCCCGTCAGGGAATGGAACCCTGGTCTCCCGCGTGACAGGCGGGGATACTGACCACTATACTAACGAGGACACGGTAGTCTGACTTGGAGCGCCGTGCTAGCTCAAGAGGTTACACGCGGCAAAGAGGCCAAATCAACTGAAAGCAAGGCCAACGACGGTCCACGCAAGAGCAGTGCATTGGCCGGGAATCGAACCCGGGCCTCCCGCGTGGCAGGCGAGAATTCTACCACTGAACCACCAATGCTTCCGTGACGAGTGGGACGTGACGTCACGTGCCAGAATGCCGTCACGCTAAGACGGGAGGCGAGAGGGTTGGAAAGGGTTACAAAAGGGTTACAAAAGCCAGAGAGATGCACAGTCTCTTTCGTGAGTCTTTCCGTCTGCCTCACGGTGGGGTTCCATGGTGTAACGAACGGTCAGCACTCTGGACTCTGAATCCAGCAATCCGAGTTCAAATCTCGGTGGAACCTACAAGAGCTTTTGATCTGAGAACCCAAACCCGCCCTTGACAGCGGCTGCTTGGTTTCAACCTTCTTCTCAGGACACAGGGTTTGGGACCAATCATCGTCCTGTGAAGAACTGCTGGCAGATCCGGGCGTGGTTGAAGTCAGCCCCTGCTGGACAGATGGTTCCACGTGTCCCGCTTTTTTGTGCAAGTGTAACGCTGAAGAATACGCGTTGTTCAGTTATTGCTAAAGGGACATGTAAAACCATGCCCCCTAATAGTGTTACCATGGTGTTGGTGTGGGGACAGTGGGATGGGGGCTGCATTCGCCCATTCTTGTGTGGAGCGGTGCGGGGTGAACCCCCTTCTTGGGAGGTTCGGGATGAATCCCCTTTCATCAAGTTTCAAACACAAATATTCGTATTTTTCATTTAATGTTGTTAAGAAGAGCCAAGTTAGCTACTTTAAATGATGTTATTCATCTAGTCTAGGTAACTTCAGTCATTTGAGGAGTGATGCGATGGTTCTGATAGCCGCACGTGTTAGCGACGAGAAACCTAAAACCATACGATCACGACTCATTTTCTGTTCTATTGTAAATGTGTTTTTGCTCATTCTTGTTTGGAGCCATGCCGGATGTCCCGAATAGCCACCCGGTCATCTTACTGCAACACACGAATGTCTGACAGAAATAAAGTGTCCTTCAAATCAAGTTCTGTGAGATGCCAGTGAACCACACTAAGCAAAAAGAGCATTTCTCCCCGTCAGGGAATGGAACCCTGGTCTCCCGCGTGACAGGCGGGGATACTGACCACTATACTAACGAGGACACGGTAGTCTCACTTGGAGCGCCGTGCTAGCTCAAGAGGTTACACGCGGCAAAGAGGCCAAATCAACTGAAAGCAAGGCCAACGACGGTCCACGCAAGAGCAGTGCATTGGCCGGGAATCGAACCCGGGCCTCCCGCGTGGCAGGCGAGAATTCTACCACTGAACCACCAATGCTTCCGTGACGAGTGGGAAGTGACGTCACGTGCCAGAATGCCGTCACGCTAAGACGGGAGGCGAGAGGGTTGGAAAGGGTTACAAAAGGGTTACAAAAGCCAGAGAGATGCACAGTCTCTTTCGTGAGTCTTTCCGTCTGCCTCACGGTGGGGTTCCATGGTGTAACGAACGGTCAGCACTCTGGACTCTGAATCCAGCAATCCGAGTTCAAATCTCAGTGGAACCTACAAGAGCTTTTGATCTGAGAACCCAAACCCGCCCTTGACAGCGGCTGCTTGGTTTCAACCTTCTTCTCAGGACACAGGGTTTGGGACCAATCATCGTCCTGTGAAGAACTGCTGGCAGATCCGGGCGTGGTTGAAGTCAGCCCCTGCTGGACAGATGGTTCCACGTGTCCCGCTTTTTTGTGCAAGTGTAACGCTGAAGAATACGCGTTGTTCAGTTATTGCTAAAGGGACATGTAAAACCATGCCCCCTAATAGTGTTACCATGGTGTTGGTGTGGGGACAGTGGGATGGGGGCTGCATTCGCCCATTCTTGTGTGGAGCGGTGCGGGGTGAACCCCCTTCTTGGGAGGTTCGGGATGAATCCCCTTTCATCAAGTTTCAAACACAAATATTCGTATTTTTCATTTAATGTTGTTAAGAAGAGCCAAGTTAGCTACTTTAAATGATGTTATTCATCTAGTCTAGGTAACTTCAGTCATTTGAGGAGTGATGCGATGGTTCTGATAGCCGCACGTGTTAGCGACGAGAAACCTAAAACCATACGATCACGACTCATTTTCTGTTCTATTGTAAATGTGTTTTTGCTCATTCTTGTTTGGAGCCATGCCGGATGTCCCGAATAGCCACCCGGTCATCTTACTGCAACACACGAATGTCTGACAGAAATAAAGTGTCCTTCAAATCAAGTTCTGTGAGATGCCAGTGAACCACACTAAGCAAAAAGAGCATTTCTCCCCGTCAGGGAATGGAACCCTGGTCTCCCGCGTGACAGGCGGGGATACTGACCACTATACTAACGAGGACACGGTAGTCTCACTTGGAGCGCCGTGCTAGCTCAAGAGGTTACACGCGGCAAAGAGGCCAAATCAACTGAAAGCAAGGCCAACGACGGTCCACGCAAGAGCAGTGCATTGGCCGGGAATCGAACCCGGGCCTCCCGCGTGGCAGGCGAGAATTCTACCACTGAACCACCAATGCTTCCGTGACGAGTGGGACGTGACGTCACGTGCCAGAATGCCGTCACGCTAAGACGGGAGGCGAGAGGGTTGGAAAGGGTTACAAAAGGGTTACAAAAGCCAGAGAGATGCACAGTCTCTTTCGTGAGTCTTTCCGTCTGCCTCACGGTGGGGTTCCATGGTGTAACGAACGGTCAGCACTCTGGACTCTGAATCCAGCAATCCGAGTTCAAATCTCGGTGGAACCTACAAGAGCTTTTGATCTGAGAACCCAAACCCGCCCTTGACAGCGGCTGCTTGGTTTCAACCTTCTTCTCAGGACACAGGGTTTGGGACCAATCATCGTCCTGTGAAGAACTGCTGGCAGATCCGGGCGTGGTTGAAGTCAGCCCCTGCTGGACAGATGGTTCCACGTGTCCCGCTTTTTTGTGCAAGTGTAACGCTGAAGAATACGCGTTGTTCAGTTATTGCTAAAGGGACATGTAAAACCATGCCCCCTAATAGTGTTACCATGGTGTTGGTGTGGGGACAGTGGGATGGGGGCTGCATTCGCCCATTCTTGTGTGGAGCGGTGCGGGGTGAACCCCCTTCTTGGGAGGTTCGGGATGAATCCCCTTTCATCAAGTTTCAAACACAAATATTCGTATTTTTCATTTAATGTTGTTAAGAAGAGCCAAGTTAGCTACTTTAAATGATGTTATTCATCTAGTCTAGGTAACTTCAGTCATTTGAGGAGTGATGCGATGGTTCTGATAGCCGCACGTGTTAGCGACGAGAAACCTAAAACCATACGATCACGACTCATTTTCTGTTCTATTGTAAATGTGTTTTTGCTCATTCTTGTTTGGAGCCATGCCGGATGTCCCGAATAGCCACCCGGTCATCTTACTGCAACACACGAATGTCTGACAGAAATAAAGTGTCCTTCAAATCAAGTTCTGTGAGATGCCAGTGAACCACACTAAGCAAAAAGAGCATTTCTCCCCGTCAGGGAATGGAACCCTGGTCTCCCGCGTGACAGGCGGGGATACTGACCACTATACTAACGAGGACACGGTAGTCTCACTTGGAGCGCCGTGCTAGCTCAAGAGGTTACACGCGGCAAAGAGGCCAAATCAACTGAAAGCAAGGCCAACGACGGTCCACGCAAGAGCAGTGCATTGGCCGGGAATCGAACCCGGGCCTCCCGCGTGGCAGGCGAGAATTCTACCACTGAACCACCAATGCTTCCGTGACGAGTGGGACGTGACGTCACGTGCCAGAATGCCGTCACGCTAAGACGGGAGGCGAGAGGGTTGGAAAGGGTTACAAAAGGGTTACAAAAGCCAGAGAGATGCACAGTCTCTTTCGTGAGTCTTTCCGTCTGCCTCACGGTGGGGTTCCATGGTGTAACGAACGGTCAGCACTCTGGACTCTGAATCCAGCAATCCGAGTTCAAATCTCGGTGGAACCTACAAGAGCTTTTGATCTGAGAACCCAAACCCGCCCTTGACAGCGGCTGCTTGGTTTCAACCTTCTTCTCAGGACACAGGGTTTGGGACCAATCATCGTCCTGTGAAGAACTGCTGGCAGATCCGGGCGTGGTTGAAGTCAGCCCCTGCTGGACAGATGGTTCCACGTGTCCCGCTTTTTTGTGCAAGTGTAACGCTGAAGAATACGCGTTGTTCAGTTATTGCTAAAGGGACATGTAAAACCATGCCCCCTAATAGTGTTACCATGGTGTTGGTGTGGGGACAGTGGGATGGGGGCTGCATTCGCCCATTCTTGTGTGGAGCGGTGCGGGGTGAACCCCCTTCTTGGGAGGTTCGGGATGAATCCCCTTTCATCAAGTTTCAAACACAAATATTCGTATTTTTCATTTAATGTTGTTAAGAAGAGCCAAGTTAGCTACTTTAAATGATGTTATTCATCTAGTCTAGGTAACTTCAGTCATTTGAGGAGTGATGCGATGGTTCTGATAGCCGCACGTGTTAGCGACGAGAAACCTAAAACCATACGATCACGACTCATTTTCTGTTCTATTGTAAATGTGTTTTTGCTCATTCTTGTTTGGAGCCATGCCGGATGTCCCGAATAGCCACCCGGTCATCTTACTGCAACACACGAATGTCTGACAGAAATAAAGTGTCCTTCAAATCAAGTTCTGTGAGATGCCAGTGAACCACACTAAGCAAAAAGAGCATTTCTCCCCGTCAGGGAATGGAACCCTGGTCTCCCGCGTGACAGGCGGGGATACTGACCACTATACTAACGAGGACACGGTAGTCTGACTTGGAGCGCCGTGCTAGCTCAAGAGGTTACACGCGGCAAAGAGGCCAAATCAACTGAAAGCAAGGCCAACGACGGTCCACGCAAGAGCAGTGCATTGGCCGGGAATCGAACCCGGGCCTCCCGCGTGGCAGGCGAGAATTCTACCACTGAACCACCAATGCTTCCGTGACGAGTGGGACGTGACGTCACGTGCCAGAATGCCGTCACGCTAAGACGGGAGGCGAGAGGGTTGGAAAGGGTTACAAAAGGGTTACAAAAGCCAGAGAGATGCACAGTCTCTTTCGTGAGTCTTTCCGTCTGCCTCACGGTGGGGTTCCATGGTGTAACGAACGGTCAGCACTCTGGACTCTGAGTCCAGCAATCCGAGTTCAAATCTCGGTGGAACCTACAAGAGCTTTTGATCTGAGAACCCAAACCCGCCCTTGACAGCGGCTGCTTGGTTTCAACCTTCTTCTCAGGACACAGGGTTTGGGACCAATCATCGTCCTGTGAAGAACTGCTGGCAGATCCGGGCGTGGTTGAAGTCAGCCCCTGCTGGACAGATGGTTCCACGTGTCCCGCTTTTTTGTGCAAGTGTAACGCTGAAGAATACGCGTTGTTCAGTTATTGCTAAAGGGACATGTAAAACCATGCCCCCTAATAGTGTTACCATGGTGTTGGTGTGGGGACAGTGGGATGGGGGCTGCATTCGCCCATTCTTGTGTGGAGCGGTGCGGGGTGAACCCCCTTCTTGGGAGGTTCGGGATGAATCCCCTTTCATCAAGTTTCAAACACAAATATTCGTATTTTTCATTTAATGTTGTTAAGAAGAGCCAAGTTAGCTACTTTAAATGATGTTATTCATCTAGTCTAGGTAACTTCAGTCATTTGAGGAGTGATGCGATGGTTCTGATAGCCGCACGTGTTAGCGACGAGAAACCTAAAACCATACGATCACGACTCATTTTCTGTTCTATTGTAAATGTGTTTTTGCTCATTCTTGTTTGGAGCCATGCCGGATGTCCCGAATAGCCACCCGGTCATCTTACTGCAACACACGAATGTCTGACAGAAATAAAGTGTCCTTCAAATCAAGTTCTGTGAGATGCCAGTGAACCACACTAAGCAAAAAGAGCATTTCTCCCCATCAGGGAATGGAACCCTGGTCTCCCGCGTGACAGGCGGGGATACTGACCACTATACTAACGAGGACACGGTAGTCTGACTTGGAGCGCCGTGCTAGCTCAAGAGGTTACACGCGGCAAAGAGGCCAAATCAACTGAAAGCAAGGCCAACGACGGTCCACGCAAGAGCAGTGCATTGGCCGGGAATCGAACCCGGGCCTCCCGCGTGGCAGGCGAGAATTCTACCACTGAACCACCAATGCTTCCGTGACGAGTGGGACGTGACGTCACGTGCCAGAATGCCGTCACGCTAAGACGGGAGGCGAGAGGGTTGGAAAGGGTTACAAAAGGGTTACAAAAGCCAGAGAGATGCACAGTCTCTTTCGTGAGTCTTTCCGTCTGCCTCACGGTGGGGTTCCATGGTGTAACGAACGGTCAGCACTCTGGACTCTGAATCCAGCAATCGGTGGAACCTACAAGAGCTTTTGATCTGAGAACCCAAACCCGCCCTTGACAGCGGCTGCTTGGTTTCAACCTTCTTCTCAGGACACAGGGTTTGGGACCAATCATCGTCCTGTGAAGAACTGCTGGCAGATCCGGGCGTGGTTGAAGTCAGCCCCTGCTGGACAGATGGTTCCACGTGTCCCGCTTTTTTGTGCAAGTGTAACGCTGAAGAATACGCGTTGTTCAGTTATTGCTAAAGGGACATGTAAAACCATGCCCCCTAATAGTGTTACCATGGTGTTGGTGTGGGGACAGTGGGATGGGGGCTGCATTCGCCCATTCTTGTGTGGAGCGGTGCGGGGTGAACCCCCTTCTTGGGAGGTTCGGGATGAATCCCCTTTCATCAAGTTTCAAACACAAATATTCGTATTTTTCATTTAATGTTGTTAAGAAGAGCCAAGTTAGCTACTTTAAATGATGTTATTCATCTAGTCTAGGTAACTTCAGTCATTTGAGGAGTGATGCGATGGTTCTGATAGCCGCACGTGTTAGCGACGAGAAACCTAAAACTATACGATCACGACTCATTTTCTGTTCTATTGTAAATGTGTTTTTGCTCATTCTTGTTTGGAGCCATGCCGGATGTCCCGAATAGCCACCCGGTCATCTTACTGCAACACACGAATGTCTGACAGAAATAAAGTGTCCTTCAAATCAAGTTCTGTGAGATGCCAGTGAACCACACTAAGCAAAAAGAGCATTTCTCCCCGTCAGGGAATGGAACCCTGGTCTCCCGCGTGGCAGGCGAGAATTCTACCACTGAACCACCAATGCTTCCGTGATGAGTGGGACGTGACGTCACGTGCCAGAATGCCGTCACGCTAAGACGGGAGAGGGTTAGAAAGGGTTACAAAAGGGTTACAAAAGCCAGAGAGATGCACAGTCTCTTTCGTGAGTCTTTCCGTCTGCCTCACGGTGGGGTTCCATGGTGTAACGGTCAGCACTCTGGACTCTGAATCCAGCAATCCGAGTTCAAATCTCGGTGGAACCTACAAGAGCTTTTGATCTGAGAACCCAAACCTGCCCTTGACAGCGGCTGCTTGGTTTCAACCTTCTTCTCAGGACACAGGGTTTGGGACCAATCATCGTCCTGTGAAGAACTGCTGGCAGATCCGGGCGTGGTTGAAGTCAGCCCCTGCTGGACAGATGGTTCCACGTGTCCCGCTTTTTTGTGCAAGTGTAACGCTGAAGAATACGCGTTGTTCAGTTATTGCTAAAGGGACATGTAAAACCATGCCCCCTAATAGTGTTACCATGGTGTTGGTGTGGGGACAGTGGGATGGGGGCTGCATTCGCCCATTCTTGTGTGGAGCGGTGCGGGGTGAACCCCCTTCTTGGGAGGTTCGGGATGAATCCCCTTTCATCAAGTTTCAAACACAAATATTCATATTTTTCATTTAATGTTGTTAAGAAGAGCCAAGTTAGCTACTTTAAATGATGTTATTCATCTAGTCTAGGTAACTTCAGTCATTTGAGGAGTGATGCGATGGTTCTGATAGCCGCACGTGTTAGCGACGAGAATCCTAAAACTATACGATCACGACTCATTTTCTGTTCTATTGTAAATGTGTTTTTGCTCATTCTTGTTTGGAGCCATGCCGGATGTCCCGAACAGCCACCCGGTCATCTTACTGCAACACACGAATGTCTGACAGAAATAAAGTGTCCTTCAAATCAAGTTCTGTGAGATGCCAGTGAACCACACTAAGCAAAAAGAGCATTTCTCCCCGTCAGGGAATGGAACCCTGGTCTCCCGCGTGACAGGCGGGGATACTGACCACTATACTAACGAGGACACGGTAGTCTGACTTGGAGCGCCGTGCTAGCTCAAGAGGTTACACGCGGCAAAGAGGCCAAATCAACTGAAAGCAAGGCCAACGACGGTCCACGCAAGAGCAGTGCATTGGCCGGGAATCGAACCCGGGCCTCCCGCGTGGCAGGCGAGAATTCTACCACTGAACCACCAATGCTTCCGTGACGAATGGGACGTGACGTCACGTGCCAGAATGCCGTCACGCTAAGACGGGAGGCGAGAGGGTTGGAAAGGGTTACAAAAGGGTTACAAAAGCCAGAGAGATGCACAGTCTCTTTCGTGAGTCTTTCCGTCTGCCTCACGGTGGGGTTCCATGGTGTAACGAACGGTCAGCACTCTGGACTCTGAATCCAGCAATCGGTGGAACCTACAAGAGCTTTTGATCTGAGAACCCAAACCCGCCCTTGACAGCGGCTGCTTGGTTTCAACCTTCTTCTCAGGACACAGGGTTTGGGACCAATCATCGTCCTGTGAAGAACTGCTGGCAGATCCGGGCGTGGTTGAAGTCAGCCCCTGCTGGACAGATGGTTCCACGTGTCCCGCTTTTTTGTGCAAGTGTAACGCTGAAGAATACGCGTTGTTCAGTTATTGCTAAAGGGACATGTAAAACCATGCCCCCTAATAGTGTTACCATGGTGTTGGTGTGGGGACAGTGGGATGGGGGCTGCATTCGCCCATTCTTGTGTGGAGCGGTGCGGGGTGAACCCCCTTCTTGGGAGGTTCGGGATGAATCCCCTTTCATCAAGTTTCAAACACAAATATTCGTATTTTTCATTTAATGTTGTTAAGAAGAGCCAAGTTAGCTACTTTAAATGATGTTATTCATCTAGTCTAGGTAACTTCAGTCATTTGAGGAGTGATGCGATGGTTCTGATAGCCGCACGTGTTAGCGACGAGAAACCTAAAACTATACGATCACGACTCATTTTCTGTTCTATTGTAAATGTGTTTTTGCTCATTCTTGTTTGGAGCCATGCCGGATGTCCCGAATAGCCACCCGGTCATCTTACTGCAACACACGAATGTCTGACAGAAATAAAGTGTCCTTCAAATCAAGTTCTGTGAGATGCCAGTGAACCACACTAAGCAAAAAGAGCATTTCTCCCCGTCAGGGAATGGAACCCTGGTCTCCCGCGTGGCAGGCGAGAATTCTACCACTGAACCACCAATGCTTCCGTGATGAGTGGGACGTGACGTCACGTGCCAGAATGCCGTCACGCTAAGACGGGAGAGGGTTAGAAAGGGTTACAAAAGGGTTACAAAAGCCAGAGAGATGCACAGTCTCTTTCGTGAGTCTTTCCGTCTGCCTCACGGTGGGGTTCCATGGTGTAACGGTCAGCACTCTGGACTCTGAATCCAGCAATCCGAGTTCAAATCTCGGTGGAACCTACAAGAGCTTTTGATCTGAGAACCCAAACCTGCCCTTGACAGCGGCTGCTTGGTTTCAACCTTCTTCTCAGGACACAGGGTTTGGGACCAATCATCGTCCTGTGAAGAACTGCTGGCAGATCCGGGCGTGGTTGAAGTCAGCCCCTGCTGGACAGATGGTTCCACGTGTCCCGCTTTTTTGTGCAAGTGTAACGCTGAAGAATACGCGTTGTTCAGTTATTGCTAAAGGGACATGTAAAACCATGCCCCCTAATAGTGTTACCATGGTGTTGGTGTGGGGACAGTGGGATGGGGGCTGCATTCGCCCATTCTTGTGTGGAGCGGTGCGGGGTGAACCCCCTTCTTGGGAGGTTCGGGATGAATCCCCTTTCATCAAGTTTCAAACACAAATATTCATATTTTTCATTTAATGTTGTTAAGAAGAGCCAAGTTAGCTACTTTAAATGATGTTATTCATCTAGTCTAGGTAACTTCAGTCATTTGAGGAGTGATGCGATGGTTCTGATAGCCGCACGTGTTAGCGACGAGAATCCTAAAACTATACGATCACGACTCATTTTCTGTTCTATTGTAAATGTGTTTTTGCTCATTCTTGTTTGGAGCCATGCCGGATGTCCCGAACAGCCACCCGGTCATCTTACTGCAACACACGAATGTCTGACAGAAATAAAGTGTCCTTCAAATCAAGTTCTGTGAGATGCCAGTGAACCACACTAAGCAAAAAGAGCATTTCTCCCCGTCAGGGAATGGAACCCTGGTCTCCCGCGTGACAGGCGGGGATACTGACCACTATACTAACGAGGACACGGTAGTCTGACTTGGAGCGCCGTGCTAGCTCAAGAGGTTACACGCGGCAAAGAGGCCAAATCAACTGAAAGCAAGGCCAACGACGGTCCACGCAAGAGCAGTGCATTGGCCGGGAATCGAACCCGGGCCTCCCGCGTGGCAGGCGAGAATTCTACCACTGAACCACCAATGCTTCCGTGACGAGTGGGACGTGACGTCACGTGCCAGAATGCCGTCACGCTAAGACGGGAGGCGAGAGGGTTGGAAAGGGTTACAAAAGGGTTACAAAAGCCAGAGAGATGCACAGTCTCTTTCGTGAGTCTTTCCGTCTGCCTCACGGTGGGGTTCCATGGTGTAACGAACGGTCAGCACTCTGGACTCTGAATCCAGCAATCGGTGGAACCTACAAGAGCTTTTGATCTGAGAACCCAAACCCGCCCTTGACAGCGGCTGCTTGGTTTCAACCTTCTTCTCAGGACACAGGGTTTGGGACCAATCATCGTCCTGTGAAGAACTGCTGGCAGATCCGGGCGTGGTTGAAGTCAGCCCCTGCTGGACAGATGGTTCCACGTGTCCCGCTTTTTTGTGCAAGTGTAACGCTGAAGAATACGCGTTGTTCAGTTATTGCTAAAGGGACATGTAAAACCATGCCCCCTAATAGTGTTACCATGGTGTTGGTGTGGGGACAGTGGGATGGGGGCTGCATTCGCCCATTCTTGTGTGGAGCGGTGCGGGGTGAACCCCCTTCTTGGGAGGTTCGGGATGAATCCCCTTTCATCAAGTTTCAAACACAAATATTCGTATTTTTCATTTAATGTTGTTAAGAAGAGCCAAGTTAGCTACTTTAAATGATGTTATTCATCTAGTCTAGGTAACTTCAGTCATTTGAGGAGTGATGCGATGGTTCTGATAGCCGCACGTGTTAGCGACGAGAAACCTAAAACTATACGATCACGACTCATTTTCTGTTCTATTGTAAATGTGTTTTTGCTCATTCTTGTTTGGAGCCATGCCGGATGTCCCGAATAGCCACCCGGTCATCTTACTGCAACACACGAATGTCTGACAGAAATAAAGTGTCCTTCAAATCAAGTTCTGTGAGATGCCAGTGAACCACACTAAGCAAAAAGAGCATTTCTCCCCGTCAGGGAATGGAACCCTGGTCTCCCGCGTGGCAGGCGAGAATTCTACCACTGAACCACCAATGCTTCCGTGATGAGTGGGACGTGACGTCACGTGCCAGAATGCCGTCACGCTAAGACGGGAGAGGGTTAGAAAGGGTTACAAAAGGGTTACAAAAGCCAGAGAGATGCACAGTCTCTTTCGTGAGTCTTTCCGTCTGCCTCACGGTGGGGTTCCATGGTGTAACGGTCAGCACTCTGGACTCTGAATCCAGCAATCCGAGTTCAAATCTCGGTGGAACCTACAAGAGCTTTTGATCTGAGAACCCAAACCTGCCCTTGACAGCGGCTGCTTGGTTTCAACCTTCTTCTCAGGACACAGGGTTTGGGACCAATCATCGTCCTGTGAAGAACTGCTGGCAGATCCGGGCGTGGTTGAAGTCAGCCCCTGCTGGACAGATGGTTCCACGTGTCCCGCTTTTTTGTGCAAGTGTAACGCTGAAGAATACGCGTTGTTCAGTTATTGCTAAAGGGACATGTAAAACCATGCCCCCTAATAGTGTTACCATGGTGTTGGTGTGGGGACAGTGGGATGGGGGCTGCATTCGCCCATTCTTGTGTGGAGCGGTGCGGGGTGAACCCCCTTCTTGGGAGGTTCGGGATGAATCCCCTTTCATCAAGTTTCAAACACAAATATTCATATTTTTCATTTAATGTTGTTAAGAAGAGCCAAGTTAGCTACTTTAAATGATGTTATTCATCTAGTCTAGGTAACTTCAGTCATTTGAGGAGTGATGCGATGGTTCTGATAGCCGCACGTGTTAGCGACGAGAATCCTAAAACTATACGATCACGACTCATTTTCTGTTCTATTGTAAATGTGTTTTTGCTCATTCTTGTTTGGAGCCATGCCGGATGTCCCGAACAGCCACCCGGTCATCTTACTGCAACACACGAATGTCTGACAGAAATAAAGTGTCCTTCAAATCAAGTTCTGTGAGATGCCAGTGAACCACACTAAGCAAAAAGAGCATTTCTCCCCGTCAGGGAATGGAACCCTGGTCTCCCGCGTGACAGGCGGGGATACTGACCACTATACTAACGAGGACACGGTAGTCTGACTTGGAGCGCCGTGCTAGCTCAAGAGGTTACACGCGTCAAAGAGGCCAAATCAACTGAAAGCAAGGCCAACGACGGTCCACGCAAAAGCAGTGCATTGGCCGGGAATCGAACCCTGGCCTCCCGCGTGGCAGGCGAGAATTCTACCACTGAACCACCAATGCTTCCTTGACGAGTGTGACGTGACGTCACGTGCCAGAATGCCGTCACGCTAAGACGGGAGGCGAGAGGGTTGGAAAGGGTTACAAAAGGGTTACAAAAGCCAGAGAGATGCACAGTCTCTTTCGTGAGTCTTTCCGTCTGCCTCACGGTGGGGTTCCATGGTGTAACGAACGGTCAGCACTCTGGACTCTGAATCCAGCAATCCGAGTTCAAATCTCGGTGGAACCTACAAGAGCTTTTGATCTGAGAACCCAAACCTGCCCTTGACAGCGGCTGCTTGGTTTCAACCTTCTTCTCAGGACACAGGGTTTGGGACCAATCATCGTCCTGTGAAGAACTGCTGGCAGATCCGGGCGTGGTTGAAGTCAGCCCCTGCTGGACAGATGGTTCCACGTGTCCCGCTTTTTTGTGCAAGTGTAACGCTGAAGAATACGCGTTGTTCAGTTATTGCTAAAGGGACATGTAAAACCATGCCCCCTAATAGTGTTACCATGGTGTTGGTGTGGGGACAGTGGGATGGGGGCTGCATTCGCCCATTCTTGTGTGGAGCGGTGCGGGGTGAACCCCCTTCTTGGGAGGTTCGGGATGAATCCCCTTTCATCAAGTTTCAAACACAAATATTCGTATTTTTCATTTAATGTTGTTAAGAAGAGCCAAGTTAGCTACTTTAAATGATGTTATTCATCTAGTCTAGGTAACTTCAGTCATTTGAGGAGTGATGCGATGGTTCTGATAGCCGCACGTGTTAGCGACGAGAAACCTAAAACCATACGATCACGACTCATTTTCTGTTCTATTGTAAATGTGTTTTTGCTCATTCTTGTTTGGAGCCATGCCGGATGTCCCGAATAGCCACCCGGTCATCTTACTGCAACACACGAATGTCTGACAGAAATAAAGTGTCCTTCAAATCAAGTTCTGTGAGATGCCAGTGAACCACACTAAGCAAAAAGAGCATTTCTCCCCGTCAGGGAATTGAACCCTGGTCTCCCGCGTGACAGGCGGGGATACTGACCACTATACTAACGAGGACACGGTAGTCTGACTTGGAGCGCCGTGCTAGCTCAAGAGGTTACACGCGGCAAAGAGGCCAAATCAACTGAAAGCAAGGCCAACGACGGTCCACGCAAGAGCAGTGCATTGGCCGGGAATCGAACTCGGGCCTCCCGCGTGGCAGGCGAGAATTCTACCACTGAACCACCAATGCTTCCGTGACGAGTGGGATGTGACGTCACGTGCCAGAATGCCGTCACGCTAAGACGGGAGGCGAGAGGGTTAGAAAGGGTTACAAAAGGGTTACAAAAGCCAGAGAGATGCACAGTCTCTTTCGTGAGTCTTTCCGTCTGCCTCACGGTGGGGTTCCATGGTGTAACGAACGGTCAGCACTCTGGACTCTGAATCCAGCAATCCGAGTTCAAATCTCGGTGGAACCTACAAGAGCTTTTGATCTGAGAACCCAAACCCGCCCTTGACAGCGGCTGCTTGGTTTCAACCTTCTTCTCAGGACACAGGGTTTGGGACCAATCATCATCCTGTGAAGAACTGCTGGCAGATCCGGGCGTGGTTGAAGTCAGCCCCTGCTGGACAGATGGTTCCACGTGTCCCGCTTTTTTGTGCAAGTGTAACGCTGAAGAATACGCGTTGTTCAGTTATTGCTAAAGGGACATGTAAAACCATGCCCCCTAATAGTGTTACCATGGTGTTGGTGTGGGGACAGTGGGATGGGGGCTGCATTCGCCCATTCTTGTGTGGAGCGGTGCGGGG
Organism: Osmerus mordax; assembly: GCF_038355195.1. NCBI lineage: Eukaryota > Metazoa > Chordata > Actinopteri > Osmeriformes > Osmeridae > Osmerus > Osmerus mordax. Next base: position 840,856 of record NC_090060.1, on the reverse strand, counting down.
TGAACCCCCTTCTTGGGAGGTTCGGGATGAATCCCCTTTCATCAAGTTTCAAACACAAATATTCGTATTTTTCATTTAATGTTGTTAAGAAGAGCCAAGTTAGCTACTTTAAATGATGTTATTCATCTAGTCTAGGTAACTTCAGTCATTTGAGGAGTGATGCGATGGTTCTGATAGCCGCACGTGTTAGCGACGAGAAACCTAAAACTATACGATCACGACTCATTTTCTGTTCTATTGTAAATGTGTTTTTGCTCATTCTTGTTTGGAGCCATGCCGGATGTCCCGAATAGCCACCCGGTCATCTTACTGCAACACACGAATGTCTGACAGAAATAAAGTGTCCTTCAAATCAAGTTCTGTGAGATGCCAGTGAACCACACTAAGCAAAAAGAGCATTTCTCCCCGTCAGGGAATGGAACCCTGGTCTCCCGCGTGACAGGCGGGGATACTGACCACTATACTAACGAGGACACGGTAGTCTGACTTGGAGCGCCGTGCTAGCTCAAGAGGTTACACGCGTCAAAGAGGCCAAATCAACTGAAAGCAAGGCCAACGACGGTCCACGCAAAAGCAGTGCATTGGCCGGGAATCGAACCCTGGCCTCCCGCGTGGCAGGCGAGAATTCTACCACTGAACCACCAATGCTTCCTTGACGAGTGTGACGTGACGTCACGTGCCAGAATGCCGTCACGCTAAGACGGGAGGCGAGAGGGTTGGAAAGGGTTACAAAAGGGTTACAAAAGCCAGAGAGATGCACAGTCTCTTTCGTGAGTCTTTCCGTCTGCCTCACGGTGGGGTTCCATGGTGTAACGAACGGTCAGCACTCTGGACTCTGAATCCAGCAATCCGAGTTCAAATCTCGGTGGAACCTACAAGAGCTTTTGATCTGAGAACCCAAACCTGCCCTTGACAGCGGCTGCTTGGTTTCAACCTTCTTCTCAGGACACAGGGTTTGGGACCAATCATCGTCCTGTGAAGAACTGCTGGCAGATCCGGGCGTGGTTGAAGTCAGCCCCTGCTGGACAGATGGTTCCACGTGTCCCGCTTTTTTGTGCAAGTGTAACGCTGAAGAATACGCGTTGTTCAGTTATTGCTAAAGGGACATGTAAAACCATGCCCCCTAATAGTGTTACCATGGTGTTGGTGTGGGGACAGTGGGATGGGGGCTGCATTCGCCCATTCTTGTGTGGAGCGGTGCGGGGTGAACCCCCTTCTTGGGAGGTTCGGGATGAATCCCCTTTCATCAAGTTTCAAACACAAATATTCGTATTTTTCATTTAATGTTGTTAAGAAGAGCCAAGTTAGCTACTTTAAATGATGTTATTCATCTAGTCTAGGTAACTTCAGTCATTTGAGGAGTGATGCGATGGTTCTGATAGCCGCACGTGTTAGCGACGAGAAACCTAAAACCATACGATCACGACTCATTTTCTGTTCTATTGTAAATGTGTTTTTGCTCATTCTTGTTTGGAGCCATGCCGGATGTCCCGAATAGCCACCCGGTCATCTTACTGCAACACACGAATGTCTGACAGAAATAAAGTGTCCTTCAAATCAAGTTCTGTGAGATGCCAGTGAACCACACTAAGCAAAAAGAGCATTTCTCCCCGTCAGGGAATTGAACCCTGGTCTCCCGCGTGACAGGCGGGGATACTGACCACTATACTAACGAGGACACGGTAGTCTGACTTGGAGCGCCGTGCTAGCTCAAGAGGTTACACGCGGCAAAGAGGCCAAATCAACTGAAAGCAAGGCCAACGACGGTCCACGCAAGAGCAGTGCATTGGCCGGGAATCGAACTCGGGCCTCCCGCGTGGCAGGCGAGAATTCTACCACTGAACCACCAATGCTTCCGTGACGAGTGGGATGTGACGTCACGTGCCAGAATGCCGTCACGCTAAGACGGGAGGCGAGAGGGTTAGAAAGGGTTACAAAAGGGTTACAAAAGCCAGAGAGATGCACAGTCTCTTTCGTGAGTCTTTCCGTCTGCCTCACGGTGGGGTTCCATGGTGTAACGAACGGTCAGCACTCTGGACTCTGAATCCAGCAATCCGAGTTCAAATCTCGGTGGAACCTACAAGAGCTTTTGATCTGAGAACCCAAACCCGCCCTTGACAGCGGCTGCTTGGTTTCAACCTTCTTCTCAGGACACAGGGTTTGGGACCAATCATCATCCTGTGAAGAACTGCTGGCAGATCCGGGCGTGGTTGAAGTCAGCCCCTGCTGGACAGATGGTTCCACGTGTCCCGCTTTTTTGTGCAAGTGTAACGCTGAAGAATACGCGTTGTTCAGTTATTGCTAAAGGGACATGTAAAACCATGCCCCCTAATAGTGTTACCATGGTGTTGGTGTGGGGACAGTGGGATGGGGGCTGCATTCGCCCATTCTTGTGTGGAGCGGTGCGGGGTGAACCCCCTTCTTGGGAGGTTCGGGATGAATCCCCTTTCATCAAGTTTCAAACACAAATATTCGTATTTTTCATTTAATGTTGTTAAGAAGAGCCAAGTTAGCTACTTTAAATGATGTTATTCATCTAGTCTAGGTAACTTCAGTCATTTGAGGAGTGATGCGATGGTTCTGATAGCCGCACGTGTTAGCGACGAGAAACCTAAAACTATACGATCACGACTCATTTTCTGTTCTATTGTAAATGTGTTTTTGCTCATTCTTGTTTGGAGCCATGCCGGATGTCCCGAATAGCCACCCGGTCATCTTACTGCAACACACGAATGTCTGACAGAAATAAAGTGTCCTTCAAATCAAGTTCTGTGAGATGCCAGTGAACCACACTAAGCAAAAAGAGCATTTCTCCCCGTCAGGGAATGGAACCCTGGTCTCCCGCGTGACAGGCGGGGATACTGACCACTATACTAACGAGGACACGGTAGTCTGACTTGGAGCGCCGTGCTAGCTCAAGAGGTTACACGCGGCAAAGAGGCCAAATCAACTGAAAGCAAGGCCAACGACGGTCCACGCAAGAGCAGTGCATTGGCCGGGAATCGAACCCGGGCCTCCCGCGTGGCAGGCGAGAATTCTACCACTGAACCACCAATGCTTCCGTGACGTGTGGGACGTGACGTCACGTGCCAGAATGCCGTCACGCTAAGACGGGAGGCGAGAGGGTTGGAAAGGGTTACAAAAGGGTTACAAAAGCCAGAGAGATGCACAGTCTCTTTCGTGAGTCTTTCCGTCTGCCTCACGGTGGGGTTCCATGGTGTAACGAACGGTCAGCACTCTGGACTCTGAATCCAGCAATCCGAGTTCAAATCTCGGTGGAACCTACAAGAGCTTTTGATCTGAGAACCCAAACCCGCCCTTGACAGCGGCTGCTTGGTTTCAACCTTCTTCTCAGGACACAGGGTTTGGGACCAATCATCGTCCTGTGAAGAACTGCTGGCAGATCCGGGCGTGGTTGAAGTCAGCCCCTGCTGGACAGATGGTTCCACGTGTCCCGCTTTTTTGTGCAAGTGTAACGCTGAAGAATACGCGTTGTTCAGTTATTGCTAAAGGGACATGTAAAACCATGCCCCCTAATAGTGTTACCATGGTGTTGGTGTGGGGACAGTGGGATGGGGGCTGCATTCGCCCATTCTTGTGTGGAGCGGTGCGGGGTGAACCCCCTTCTTGGGAGGTTCGGGATGAATCCCCTTTCATCAAGTTTCAAACACAAATATTCGTATTTTTCATTTAATGTTGTTAAGAAGAGCCAAGTTAGCTACTTTAAATGATGTTATTCATCTAGTCTAGGTAACTTCAGTCATTTGAGGAGTGATGCGATGGTTCTGATAGCCGCACGTGTTAGCGACGAGAAACCTAAAACTATACGATCACGACTCATTTTCTGTTCTATTGTAAATGTGTTTTTGCTCATTCTTGTTTGGAGCCATGCCGGATGTCCCGAATAGCCACCCGGTCATCTTACTGCAACACACGAATGTCTGACAGAAATAAAGTGTCCTTCAAATCAAGTTCTGTGAGATGCCAGTGAACCACACTAAGCAAAAAGAGCATTTCTCCCCGTCAGGGAATGGAACCCTGGTCTCCCGCGTGACAGGCGGGGATACTGACCACTATACTAACGAGGACACGGTAGTCTGACTTGGAGCGCCGTGCTAGCTCAAGAGGTTACACGCGGCAAAGAGGCCAAATCAACTGAAAGCAAGGCCAACGACGGTCCACGCAAGAGCAGTGCATTGGCCGGGAATCGAACCCGGGCCTCCCGCGTGGCAGGCAAGAATTCTACCACTGAACCACCAATGCTTCCGTGACGAGTGGGACGTGACGTCACGTGCCAGAATGCCGTCACGCTAAGACGGGAGGCGAGAGGGTTGGAAAGGGTTACAAAAGGGTTACAAAAGCCAGAGAGATGCACAGTCTCTTTCGTGAGTCTTTCCGTCTACCTCACGGTGGGGTTCCATGGTGTAACGGTCAGCACTCTGGACTCTGAATCCAGCAATCCGAGTTCAAATCTCGGTGGAACCTACAAGAGCTTTTGATCTGAGAACCCAAACCCGCCCTTGACAGCGGCTGCTTGGTTTCAACCTTCTTCTCAGGACACAGGGTTTGGGACCAATCATCGTCCTGTGAAGAACTGCTGGCAGATCCGGGCGTGGTTGAAGTCAGCCCCTGCTGGACAGATGGTTCCACGTGTCCCGCTTTTTTGTGCAAGTGTAACGCTGAAGAATACGCGTTGTTCAGTTATTGCTAAAGGGACATGTAAAACCATGCCCCCTAATAGTGTTACCATGGTGTTGGTGTGGGGACAGTGGGATGGGGGCTGCATTCGCCCATTCTTGTGTGGAGCGGTGCGGGGTGAACCCCCTTCTTGGGAGGTTCGGGATGAATCCCCTTTCATCAAGTTTCAAACACAAATATTCGTATTTTTCATTTAATGTTGTTAAGAAGAGCCAAGTTAGCTACTTTAAATGATGTTATTCATCTAGTCTAGGTAACTTCAGTCATTTGAGGAGTGATGCGATGGTTCTGATAGCCGCACGTGTTAGCGACGAGAAACCTAAAACCATACGATCACGACTCATTTTCTGTTCTATTGTAAATGTGTTTTTGCTCATTCTTGTTTGGAGCCATGCCGGATGTCCCGAATAGCCACCCGGTCATCTTACTGCAACACACGAATGTCTGACAGAAATAAAGTGTCCTTCAAATCAAGTTCTGTGAGATGCCAGTGAACCACACTAAGCAAAAAGAGCATTTCTCCCCGTCAGGGAATGGAACCCTGGTCTCCCGCGTGACAGGCGGGGATACTGACCACTATACTAACGAGGACACGGTAGTCTGACTTGGAGCGCCGTGCTAGCTCAAGAGGTTACACGCGGCAAAGAGGCCAAATCAACTGAAAGCAAGGCCAACGACGGTCCACGCAAGAGCAGTGCATTGGCCGGGAATCGAACCCGGGCCTCCCGCGTGGCAGGCGAGAATTCTACCACTGAACCACCAATGCTTCCGTGACGAGTGGGACGTGACGTCACGTGCCAGAATGCCGTCACGCTAAGACGGGAGGCGAGAGGGTTGGAAAGGGTTACAAAAGGGTTACAAAAGCCAGAGAGATGCACAGTCTCTTTCGTGAGTCTTTCCGTCTGCCTCATGGTGGGGTTCCATGGTGTAACGAACGGTCAGCACTCTGGACTCTGAATCCAGCAATCCGAGTTCAAATCTCGGTGGAACCTACAAGAGCTTTTGATCTGAGAACCCAAACCCGCCCTTGACAGCGGCTGCTTGGTTTCAACCTTCTTCTCAGGACACAGGGTTTGGGACCAATCATCGTCCTGTGAAGAACTGCTGGCAGATCCGGGCGTGGTTGAAGTCAGCCCCTGCTGGACAGATGGTTCCACGTGTCCCGCTTTTTTGTGCAAGTGTAACGCTGAAGAATACGCGTTGTTCAGTTATTGCTAAAGGGACATGTAAAACCATGCCCCCTAATAGTGTTACCATGGTGTTGGTGTGGGGACAGTGGGATGGGGGCTGCATTCGCCCATTCTTGTGTGGAGCGGTGCGGGGTGAACCCCCTTCTTGGGAGGTTCGGGATGAATCCCCTTTCATCAAGTTTCAAACACAAATATTCGTATTTTTCATTTAATGTTGTTAAGAAGAGCCAAGTTAGCTACTTTAAATGATGTTATTCATCTAGTCTAGGTAACTTCAGTCATTTGAGGAGTGATGCGATGGTTCTGATAGCCGCACGTGTTAGCGACGAGAAACCTAAAACCATACGATCACGACTCATTTTCTGTTCTATTGTAAATGTGTTTTTGCTCATTCTTGTTTGGAGCCATGCCGGATGTCCCGAATAGCCACCCGGTCATCTTACTGCAACACACGAATGTCTGACAGAAATAAAGTGTCCTTCAAATCAAGTTCTGTGAGATGCCAGTGAACCACACTAAGCAAAAAGAGCATTTCTCCCCGTCAGGGAATGGAACCCTGGTCTCCCGCGTGACAGGCGGGGATACTGACCACTATACTAACGAGGACACGGTAGTCTCACTTGGAGCGCCGTGCTAGCTCAAGAGGTTACACGCGGCAAAGAGGCCAAATCAACTGAAAGCAAGGCCAACGACGGTCCACGCAAGAGCAGTGCATTGGCCGGGAATCGAACCCGGGCCTCCCGCGTGGCAGGCGAGAATTCTACCACTGAACCACCAATGCTTCCGTGACGAGTGGGACGTGACGTCACGTGCCAGAATGCCGTCACGCTAAGACGGGAGGCGAGAGGGTTGGAAAGGGTTACAAAAGGGTTACAAAAGCCAGAGAGATGCACAGTCTCTTTCGTGAGTCTTTCCGTCTGCCTCACGGTGGGGTTCCATGGTGTAACGAACGGTCAGCACTCTGGACTCTGAATCCAGCAATCCGAGTTCAAATCTCGGTGGAACCTACAAGAGCTTTTGATCTGAGAACCCAAACCCGCCCTTGACAGCGGCTGCTTGGTTTCAACCTTCTTCTCAGGACACAGGGTTTGGGACCAATCATCGTCCTGTGAAGAACTGCTGGCAGATCCGGGCGTGGTTGAAGTCAGCCCCTGCTGGACAGATGGTTCCACGTGTCCCGCTTTTTTGTGCAAGTGTAACGCTGAAGAATACGCGTTGTTCAGTTATTGCTAAAGGGACATGTAAAACCATGCCCCCTAATAGTGTTACCATGGTGTTGGTGTGGGGACAGTGGGATGGGGGCTGCATTCGCCCATTCTTGTGTGGAGCGGTGCGGGGTGAACCCCCTTCTTGGGAGGTTCGGGATGAATCCCCTTTCATCAAGTTTCAAACACAAATATTCGTATTTTTCATTTAATGTTGTTAAGAAGAGCCAAGTTAGCTACTTTAAATGATGTTATTCATCTAGTCTAGGTAACTTCAGTCATTTGAGGAGTGATGCGATGGTTCTGATAGCCGCACGTGTTAGCGACGAGAAACCTAAAACCATACGATCACGACTCATTTTCTGTTCTATTGTAAATGTGTTTTTGCTCATTCTTGTTTGGAGCCATGCCGGATGTCCCGAATAGCCACCCGGTCATCTTACTGCAACACACGAATGTCTGACAGAAATAAAGTGTCCTTCAAATCAAGTTCTGTGAGATGCCAGTGAACCACACTAAGCAAAAAGAGCATTTCTCCCCGTCAGGGAATGGAACCCTGGTCTCCCGCGTGACAGGCGGGGATACTGACCACTATACTAACGAGGACACGGTAGTCTCACTTGGAGCGCCGTGCTAGCTCAAGAGGTTACACGCGGCAAAGAGGCCAAATCAACTGAAAGCAAGGCCAACGACGGTCCACGCAAGAGCAGTGCATTGGCCGGGAATCGAACCCGGGCCTCCCGCGTGGCAGGCGAGAATTCTACCACTGAACCACCAATGCTTCCGTGACGAGTGGGACGTGACGTCACGTGCCAGAATGCCGTCACGCTAAGACGGGAGGCGAGAGGGTTGGAAAGGGTTACAAAAGGGTTACAAAAGCCAGAGAGATGCACAGTCTCTTTCGTGAGTCTTTCCGTCTGCCTCACGGTGGGGTTCCATGGTGTAACGAACGGTCAGCACTCTGGACTCTGAATCCAGCAATCCGAGTTCAAATCTCAGTGGAACCTACAAGAGCTTTTGATCTGAGAACCCAAACCCGCCCTTGACAGCGGCTGCTTGGTTTCAACCTTCTTCTCAGGACACAGGGTTTGGGACCAATCATCGTCCTGTGAAGAACTGCTGGCAGATCCGGGCGTGGTTGAAGTCAGCCCCTGCTGGACAGATGGTTCCACGTGTCCCGCTTTTTTGTGCAAGTGTAACGCTGAAGAATACGCGTTGTTCAGTTATTGCTAAAGGGACATGTAAAACCATGCCCCCTAATAGTGTTACCATGGTGTTGGTGTGGGGACAGTGGGATGGGGGCTGCATTCGCCCATTCTTGTGTGGAGCGGTGCGGGGTGAACCCCCTTCTTGGGAGGTTCGGGATGAATCCCCTTTCATCAAGTTTCAAACACAAATATTCGTATTTTTCATTTAATGTTGTTAAGAAGAGCCAAGTTAGCTACTTTAAATGATGTTATTCATCTAGTCTAGGTAACTTCAGTCATTTGAGGAGTGATGCGATGGTTCTGATAGCCGCACGTGTTAGCGACGAGAAACCTAAAACCATACGATCACGACTCATTTTCTGTTCTATTGTAAATGTGTTTTTGCTCATTCTTGTTTGGAGCCATGCCGGATGTCCCGAATAGCCACCCGGTCATCTTACTGCAACACACGAATGTCTGACAGAAATAAAGTGTCCTTCAAATCAAGTTCTGTGAGATGCCAGTGAACCACACTAAGCAAAAAGAGCATTTCTCCCCGTCAGGGAATGGAACCCTGGTCTCCCGCGTGACAGGCGGGGATACTGACCACTATACTAACGAGGACACGGTAGTCTCACTTGGAGCGCCGTGCTAGCTCAAGAGGTTTCACGCGGCAAAGAGGCCAAATCAACTGAAAGCAAGGCCAACGACGGTCCACGCAAGAGCAGTGCATTGGCCGGGAATCGAACCCGGGCCTCCCGCGTGGCAGGCGAGAATTCTACCACTGAACCACCAATGCTTCCGTGACGAGTGGGACGTGACGTCACGTGCCAGAATGCCGTCACGCTAAGACGGGAGGCGAGAGGGTTGGAAAGGGTTACAAAAGGGTTACAAAAGCCAGAGAGATGCACAGTCTCTTTCGTGAGTCTTTCCGTCTGCCTCACGGTGGGGTTCCATGGTGTAACGAACGGTCAGCACTCTGGACTCTGAATCCAGCAATCCGAGTTCAAATCTCGGTGGAACCTACAAGAGCTTTTGATCTGAGAACCCAAACCCGCCCTTGACAGCGGCTGCTTGGTTTCAACCTTCTTCTCAGGACACAGGGTTTGGGACCAATCATCGTCCTGTGAAGAACTGCTGGCAGATCCGGGCGTGGTTGAAGTCAGCCCCTGCTGGACAGATGGTTCCACGTGTCCCGCTTTTTTGTGCAAGTGTAACGCTGAAGAATACGCGTTGTTCAGTTATTGCTAAAGGGACATGTAAAACCATGCCCCCTAATAGTGTTACCATGGTGTTGGTGTGGGGACAGTGGGATGGGGGCTGCATTCGCCCATTCTTGTGTGGAGCGGTGCGGGGTGAACCCCCTTCTTGGGAGGTTCGGGATGAATCCCCTTTCATCAAGTTTCAAACACAAATATTCGTATTTTTCATTTAATGTTGTTAAGAAGAGCCAAGTTAGCTACTTTAAATGATGTTATTCATCTAGTCTAGGTAACTTCAGTCATTTGAGGAGTGATGCGATGGTTCTGATAGCCGCACGTGTTAGCGACGAGAAACCTAAAACCATACGATCACGACTCATTTTCTGTTCTATTGTAAATGTGTTTTTGCTCATTCTTGTTTGGAGCCATGCCGGATGTCCCGAATAGCCACCCGGTCATCTTACTGCAACACACGAATGTCTGACAGAAATAAAGTGTCCTTCAAATCAAGTTCTGTGAGATGCCAGTGAACCACACTAAGCAAAAAGAGCATTTCTCCCCGTCAGGGAATGGAACCCTGGTCTCCCGCGTGACAGGCGGGGATACTGACCACTATACTAACGAGGACACGGTAGTCTCACTTGGAGCGCCGTGCTAGCTCAAGAGGTTACACGCGGCAAAGAGGCCAAATCAACTGAAAGCAAGGCCAACGACGGTCCACGCAAGAGCAGTGCATTGGCCGGGAATCGAACCCGGGCCTCCCGCGTGGCAGGCGAGAATTCTACCACTGAACCACCAATGCTTCCGTGACGAGTGGGACGTGACGTCACGTGCCAGAATGCCGTCACGCTAAGACGGGAGGCGAGAGGGTTGGAAAGGGTTACAAAAGGGTTACAAAAGCCAGAGAGATGCACAGTCTCTTTCGTGAGTCTTTCCGTCTGCCTCACGGTGGGGTTCCATGGTGTAACGAACGGTCAGCACTCTGGACTCTGAATCCAGCAATCCGAGTTCAAATCTCGGTGGAACCTACAAGAGCTTTTGATCTGAGAACCCAAACCCGCCCTTGACAGCGGCTGCTTGGTTTCAACCTTCTTCTCAGGACACAGGGTTTGGGACCAATCATCGTCCTGTGAAGAACTGCTGGCAGATCCGGGCGTGGTTGAAGTCAGCCCCTGCTGGACAGATGGTTCCACGTGTCCCGCTTTTTTGTGCAAGTGTAACGCTGAAGAATACGCGTTGTTCAGTTATTGCTAAAGGGACATGTAAAACCATGCCCCCTAATAGTGTTACCATGGTGTTGGTGTGGGGACAGTGGGATGGGGGCTGCATTCGCCCATTCTTGTGTGGAGCGGTGCGGGGTGAACCCCCTTCTTGGGAGGTTCGGGATGAATCCCCTTTCATCAAGTTTCAAACACAAATATTCGTATTTTTCATTTAATGTTGTTAAGAAGAGCCAAGTTAGCTACTTTAAATGATGTTATTCATCTAGTCTAGGTAACTTCAGTCATTTGAGGAGTGATGCGATGGTTCTGATAGCCGCACGTGTTAGCGACGAGAAACCTAAAACCATACGATCACGACTCATTTTCTGTTCTATTGTAAATGTGTTTTTGCTCATTCTTGTTTGGAGCCATGCCGGATGTCCCGAATAGCCACCCGGTCATCTTACTGCAACACACGAATGTCTGACAGAAATAAAGTGTCCTTCAAATCAAGTTCTGTGAGATGCCAGTGAACCACACTAAGCAAAAAGAGCATTTCTCCCCGTCAGGGAATGGAACCCTGGTCTCCCGCGTGACAGGCGGGGATACTGACCACTATACTAACGAGGACACGGTAGTCTGACTTGGAGCGCCGTGCTAGCTCAAGAGGTTACACGCGGCAAAGAGGCCAAATCAACTGAAAGCAAGGCCAACGACGGTCCACGCAAGAGCAGTGCATTGGCCGGGAATCGAACCCGGGCCTCCCGCGTGGCAGGCGAGAATTCTACCACTGAACCACCAATGCTTCCGTGACGAGTGGGACGTGACGTCACGTGCCAGAATGCCGTCACGCTAAGACGGGAGGCGAGAGGGTTGGAAAGGGTTACAAAAGGGTTACAAAAGCCAGAGAGATGCACAGTCTCTTTCGTGAGTCTTTCCGTCTGCCTCACGGTGGGGTTCCATGGTGTAACGAACGGTCAGCACTCTGGACTCTGAGTCCAGCAATCCGAGTTCAAATCTCGGTGGAACCTACAAGAGCTTTTGATCTGAGAACCCAAACCCGCCCTTGACAGCGGCTGCTTGGTTTCAACCTTCTTCTCAGGACACAGGGTTTGGGACCAATCATCGTCCTGTGAAGAACTGCTGGCAGATCCGGGCGTGGTTGAAGTCAGCCCCTGCTGGACAGATGGTTCCACGTGTCCCGCTTTTTTGTGCAAGTGTAACGCTGAAGAATACGCGTTGTTCAGTTATTGCTAAAGGGACATGTAAAACCATGCCCCCTAATAGTGTTACCATGGTGTTGGTGTGGGGACAGTGGGATGGGGGCTGCATTCGCCCATTCTTGTGTGGAGCGGTGCGGGGTGAACCCCCTTCTTGGGAGGTTCGGGATGAATCCCCTTTCATCAAGTTTCAAACACAAATATTCGTATTTTTCATTTAATGTTGTTAAGAAGAGCCAAGTTAGCTACTTTAAATGATGTTATTCATCTAGTCTAGGTAACTTCAGTCATTTGAGGAGTGATGCGATGGTTCTGATAGCCGCACGTGTTAGCGACGAGAAACCTAAAACCATACGATCACGACTCATTTTCTGTTCTATTGTAAATGTGTTTTTGCTCATTCTTGTTTGGAGCCATGCCGGATGTCCCGAATAGCCACCCGGTCATCTTACTGCAACACACGAATGTCTGACAGAAATAAAGTGTCCTTCAAATCAAGTTCTGTGAGATGCCAGTGAACCACACTAAGCAAAAAGAGCATTTCTCCCCATCAGGGAATGGAACCCTGGTCTCCCGCGTGACAGGCGGGGATACTGACCACTATACTAACGAGGACACGGTAGTCTGACTTGGAGCGCCGTGCTAGCTCAAGAGGTTACACGCGGCAAAGAGGCCAAATCAACTGAAAGCAAGGCCAACGACGGTCCACGCAAGAGCAGTGCATTGGCCGGGAATCGAACCCGGGCCTCCCGCGTGGCAGGCGAGAATTCTACCACTGAACCACCAATGCTTCCGTGACGAGTGGGACGTGACGTCACGTGCCAGAATGCCGTCACGCTAAGACGGGAGGCGAGAGGGTTGGAAAGGGTTACAAAAGGGTTACAAAAGCCAGAGAGATGCACAGTCTCTTTCGTGAGTCTTTCCGTCTGCCTCACGGTGGGGTTCCATGGTGTAACGAACGGTCAGCACTCTGGACTCTGAATCCAGCAATCGGTGGAACCTACAAGAGCTTTTGATCTGAGAACCCAAACCCGCCCTTGACAGCGGCTGCTTGGTTTCAACCTTCTTCTCAGGACACAGGGTTTGGGACCAATCATCGTCCTGTGAAGAACTGCTGGCAGATCCGGGCGTGGTTGAAGTCAGCCCCTGCTGGACAGATGGTTCCACGTGTCCCGCTTTTTTGTGCAAGTGTAACGCTGAAGAATACGCGTTGTTCAGTTATTGCTAAAGGGACATGTAAAACCATGCCCCCTAATAGTGTTACCATGGTGTTGGTGTGGGGACAGTGGGATGGGGGCTGCATTCGCCCATTCTTGTGTGGAGCGGTGCGGGGTGAACCCCCTTCTTGGGAGGTTCGGGATGAATCCCCTTTCATCAAGTTTCAAACACAAATATTCGTATTTTTCATTTAATGTTGTTAAGAAGAGCCAAGTTAGCTACTTTAAATGATGTTATTCATCTAGTCTAGGTAACTTCAGTCATTTGAGGAGTGATGCGATGGTTCTGATAGCCGCACGTGTTAGCGACGAGAAACCTAAAACTATACGATCACGACTCATTTTCTGTTCTATTGTAAATGTGTTTTTGCTCATTCTTGTTTGGAGCCATGCCGGATGTCCCGAATAGCCACCCGGTCATCTTACTGCAACACACGAATGTCTGACAGAAATAAAGTGTCCTTCAAATCAAGTTCTGTGAGATGCCAGTGAACCACACTAAGCAAAAAGAGCATTTCTCCCCGTCAGGGAATGGAACCCTGGTCTCCCGCGTGGCAGGCGAGAATTCTACCACTGAACCACCAATGCTTCCGTGATGAGTGGGACGTGACGTCACGTGCCAGAATGCCGTCACGCTAAGACGGGAGAGGGTTAGAAAGGGTTACAAAAGGGTTACAAAAGCCAGAGAGATGCACAGTCTCTTTCGTGAGTCTTTCCGTCTGCCTCACGGTGGGGTTCCATGGTGTAACGGTCAGCACTCTGGACTCTGAATCCAGCAATCCGAGTTCAAATCTCGGTGGAACCTACAAGAGCTTTTGATCTGAGAACCCAAACCTGCCCTTGACAGCGGCTGCTTGGTTTCAACCTTCTTCTCAGGACACAGGGTTTGGGACCAATCATCGTCCTGTGAAGAACTGCTGGCAGATCCGGGCGTGGTTGAAGTCAGCCCCTGCTGGACAGATGGTTCCACGTGTCCCGCTTTTTTGTGCAAGTGTAACGCTGAAGAATACGCGTTGTTCAGTTATTGCTAAAGGGACATGTAAAACCATGCCCCCTAATAGTGTTACCATGGTGTTGGTGTGGGGACAGTGGGATGGGGGCTGCATTCGCCCATTCTTGTGTGGAGCGGTGCGGGGTGAACCCCCTTCTTGGGAGGTTCGGGATGAATCCCCTTTCATCAAGTTTCAAACACAAATATTCATATTTTTCATTTAATGTTGTTAAGAAGAGCCAAGTTAGCTACTTTAAATGATGTTATTCATCTAGTCTAGGTAACTTCAGTCATTTGAGGAGTGATGCGATGGTTCTGATAGCCGCACGTGTTAGCGACGAGAATCCTAAAACTATACGATCACGACTCATTTTCTGTTCTATTGTAAATGTGTTTTTGCTCATTCTTGTTTGGAGCCATGCCGGATGTCCCGAACAGCCACCCGGTCATCTTACTGCAACACACGAATGTCTGACAGAAATAAAGTGTCCTTCAAATCAAGTTCTGTGAGATGCCAGTGAACCACACTAAGCAAAAAGAGCATTTCTCCCCGTCAGGGAATGGAACCCTGGTCTCCCGCGTGACAGGCGGGGATACTGACCACTATACTAACGAGGACACGGTAGTCTGACTTGGAGCGCCGTGCTAGCTCAAGAGGTTACACGCGGCAAAGAGGCCAAATCAACTGAAAGCAAGGCCAACGACGGTCCACGCAAGAGCAGTGCATTGGCCGGGAATCGAACCCGGGCCTCCCGCGTGGCAGGCGAGAATTCTACCACTGAACCACCAATGCTTCCGTGACGAATGGGACGTGACGTCACGTGCCAGAATGCCGTCACGCTAAGACGGGAGGCGAGAGGGTTGGAAAGGGTTACAAAAGGGTTACAAAAGCCAGAGAGATGCACAGTCTCTTTCGTGAGTCTTTCCGTCTGCCTCACGGTGGGGTTCCATGGTGTAACGAACGGTCAGCACTCTGGACTCTGAATCCAGCAATCGGTGGAACCTACAAGAGCTTTTGATCTGAGAACCCAAACCCGCCCTTGACAGCGGCTGCTTGGTTTCAACCTTCTTCTCAGGACACAGGGTTTGGGACCAATCATCGTCCTGTGAAGAACTGCTGGCAGATCCGGGCGTGGTTGAAGTCAGCCCCTGCTGGACAGATGGTTCCACGTGTCCCGCTTTTTTGTGCAAGTGTAACGCTGAAGAATACGCGTTGTTCAGTTATTGCTAAAGGGACATGTAAAACCATGCCCCCTAATAGTGTTACCATGGTGTTGGTGTGGGGACAGTGGGATGGGGGCTGCATTCGCCCATTCTTGTGTGGAGCGGTGCGGGGTGAACCCCCTTCTTGGGAGGTTCGGGATGAATCCCCTTTCATCAAGTTTCAAACACAAATATTCGTATTTTTCATTTAATGTTGTTAAGAAGAGCCAAGTTAGCTACTTTAAATGATGTTATTCATCTAGTCTAGGTAACTTCAGTCATTTGAGGAGTGATGCGATGGTTCTGATAGCCGCACGTGTTAGCGACGAGAAACCTAAAACTATACGATCACGACTCATTTTCTGTTCTATTGTAAATGTGTTTTTGCTCATTCTTGTTTGGAGCCATGCCGGATGTCCCGAATAGCCACCCGGTCATCTTACTGCAACACACGAATGTCTGACAGAAATAAAGTGTCCTTCAAATCAAGTTCTGTGAGATGCCAGTGAACCACACTAAGCAAAAAGAGCATTTCTCCCCGTCAGGGAATGGAACCCTGGTCTCCCGCGTGGCAGGCGAGAATTCTACCACTGAACCACCAATGCTTCCGTGATGAGTGGGACGTGACGTCACGTGCCAGAATGCCGTCACGCTAAGACGGGAGAGGGTTAGAAAGGGTTACAAAAGGGTTACAAAAGCCAGAGAGATGCACAGTCTCTTTCGTGAGTCTTTCCGTCTGCCTCACGGTGGGGTTCCATGGTGTAACGGTCAGCACTCTGGACTCTGAATCCAGCAATCCGAGTTCAAATCTCGGTGGAACCTACAAGAGCTTTTGATCTGAGAACCCAAACCTGCCCTTGACAGCGGCTGCTTGGTTTCAACCTTCTTCTCAGGACACAGGGTTTGGGACCAATCATCGTCCTGTGAAGAACTGCTGGCAGATCCGGGCGTGGTTGAAGTCAGCCCCTGCTGGACAGATGGTTCCACGTGTCCCGCTTTTTTGTGCAAGTGTAACGCTGAAGAATACGCGTTGTTCAGTTATTGCTAAAGGGACATGTAAAACCATGCCCCCTAATAGTGTTACCATGGTGTTGGTGTGGGGACAGTGGGATGGGGGCTGCATTCGCCCATTCTTGTGTGGAGCGGTGCGGGGTGAACCCCCTTCTTGGGAGGTTCGGGATGAATCCCCTTTCATCAAGTTTCAAACACAAATATTCATATTTTTCATTTAATGTTGTTAAGAAGAGCCAAGTTAGCTACTTTAAATGATGTTATTCATCTAGTCTAGGTAACTTCAGTCATTTGAGGAGTGATGCGATGGTTCTGATAGCCGCACGTGTTAGCGACGAGAATCCTAAAACTATACGATCACGACTCATTTTCTGTTCTATTGTAAATGTGTTTTTGCTCATTCTTGTTTGGAGCCATGCCGGATGTCCCGAACAGCCACCCGGTCATCTTACTGCAACACACGAATGTCTGACAGAAATAAAGTGTCCTTCAAATCAAGTTCTGTGAGATGCCAGTGAACCACACTAAGCAAAAAGAGCATTTCTCCCCGTCAGGGAATGGAACCCTGGTCTCCCGCGTGACAGGCGGGGATACTGACCACTATACTAACGAGGACACGGTAGTCTGACTTGGAGCGCCGTGCTAGCTCAAGAGGTTACACGCGGCAAAGAGGCCAAATCAACTGAAAGCAAGGCCAACGACGGTCCACGCAAGAGCAGTGCATTGGCCGGGAATCGAACCCGGGCCTCCCGCGTGGCAGGCGAGAATTCTACCACTGAACCACCAATGCTTCCGTGACGAGTGGGACGTGACGTCACGTGCCAGAATGCCGTCACGCTAAGACGGGAGGCGAGAGGGTTGGAAAGGGTTACAAAAGGGTTACAAAAGCCAGAGAGATGCACAGTCTCTTTCGTGAGTCTTTCCGTCTGCCTCACGGTGGGGTTCCATGGTGTAACGAACGGTCAGCACTCTGGACTCTGAATCCAGCAATCGGTGGAACCTACAAGAGCTTTTGATCTGAGAACCCAAACCCGCCCTTGACAGCGGCTGCTTGGTTTCAACCTTCTTCTCAGGACACAGGGTTTGGGACCAATCATCGTCCTGTGAAGAACTGCTGGCAGATCCGGGCGTGGTTGAAGTCAGCCCCTGCTGGACAGATGGTTCCACGTGTCCCGCTTTTTTGTGCAAGTGTAACGCTGAAGAATACGCGTTGTTCAGTTATTGCTAAAGGGACATGTAAAACCATGCCCCCTAATAGTGTTACCATGGTGTTGGTGTGGGGACAGTGGGATGGGGGCTGCATTCGCCCATTCTTGTGTGGAGCGGTGCGGGGTGAACCCCCTTCTTGGGAGGTTCGGGATGAATCCCCTTTCATCAAGTTTCAAACACAAATATTCGTATTTTTCATTTAATGTTGTTAAGAAGAGCCAAGTTAGCTACTTTAAATGATGTTATTCATCTAGTCTAGGTAACTTCAGTCATTTGAGGAGTGATGCGATGGTTCTGATAGCCGCACGTGTTAGCGACGAGAAACCTAAAACTATACGATCACGACTCATTTTCTGTTCTATTGTAAATGTGTTTTTGCTCATTCTTGTTTGGAGCCATGCCGGATGTCCCGAATAGCCACCCGGTCATCTTACTGCAACACACGAATGTCTGACAGAAATAAAGTGTCCTTCAAATCAAGTTCTGTGAGATGCCAGTGAACCACACTAAGCAAAAAGAGCATTTCTCCCCGTCAGGGAATGGAACCCTGGTCTCCCGCGTGGCAGGCGAGAATTCTACCACTGAACCACCAATGCTTCCGTGATGAGTGGGACGTGACGTCACGTGCCAGAATGCCGTCACGCTAAGACGGGAGAGGGTTAGAAAGGGTTACAAAAGGGTTACAAAAGCCAGAGAGATGCACAGTCTCTTTCGTGAGTCTTTCCGTCTGCCTCACGGTGGGGTTCCATGGTGTAACGGTCAGCACTCTGGACTCTGAATCCAGCAATCCGAGTTCAAATCTCGGTGGAACCTACAAGAGCTTTTGATCTGAGAACCCAAACCTGCCCTTGACAGCGGCTGCTTGGTTTCAACCTTCTTCTCAGGACACAGGGTTTGGGACCAATCATCGTCCTGTGAAGAACTGCTGGCAGATCCGGGCGTGGTTGAAGTCAGCCCCTGCTGGACAGATGGTTCCACGTGTCCCGCTTTTTTGTGCAAGTGTAACGCTGAAGAATACGCGTTGTTCAGTTATTGCTAAAGGGACATGTAAAACCATGCCCCCTAATAGTGTTACCATGGTGTTGGTGTGGGGACAGTGGGATGGGGGCTGCATTCGCCCATTCTTGTGTGGAGCGGTGCGGGGTGAACCCCCTTCTTGGGAGGTTCGGGATGAATCCCCTTTCATCAAGTTTCAAACACAAATATTCATATTTTTCATTTAATGTTGTTAAGAAGAGCCAAGTTAGCTACTTTAAATGATGTTATTCATCTAGTCTAGGTAACTTCAGTCATTTGAGGAGTGATGCGATGGTTCTGATAGCCGCACGTGTTAGCGACGAGAATCCTAAAACTATACGATCACGACTCATTTTCTGTTCTATTGTAAATGTGTTTTTGCTCATTCTTGTTTGGAGCCATGCCGGATGTCCCGAACAGCCACCCGGTCATCTTACTGCAACACACGAATGTCTGACAGAAATAAAGTGTCCTTCAAATCAAGTTCTGTGAGATGCCAGTGAACCACACTAAGCAAAAAGAGCATTTCTCCCCGTCAGGGAATGGAACCCTGGTCTCCCGCGTGACAGGCGGGGATACTGACCACTATACTAACGAGGACACGGTAGTCTGACTTGGAGCGCCGTGCTAGCTCAAGAGGTTACACGCGTCAAAGAGGCCAAATCAACTGAAAGCAAGGCCAACGACGGTCCACGCAAAAGCAGTGCATTGGCCGGGAATCGAACCCTGGCCTCCCGCGTGGCAGGCGAGAATTCTACCACTGAACCACCAATGCTTCCTTGACGAGTGTGACGTGACGTCACGTGCCAGAATGCCGTCACGCTAAGACGGGAGGCGAGAGGGTTGGAAAGGGTTACAAAAGGGTTACAAAAGCCAGAGAGATGCACAGTCTCTTTCGTGAGTCTTTCCGTCTGCCTCACGGTGGGGTTCCATGGTGTAACGAACGGTCAGCACTCTGGACTCTGAATCCAGCAATCCGAGTTCAAATCTCGGTGGAACCTACAAGAGCTTTTGATCTGAGAACCCAAACCTGCCCTTGACAGCGGCTGCTTGGTTTCAACCTTCTTCTCAGGACACAGGGTTTGGGACCAATCATCGTCCTGTGAAGAACTGCTGGCAGATCCGGGCGTGGTTGAAGTCAGCCCCTGCTGGACAGATGGTTCCACGTGTCCCGCTTTTTTGTGCAAGTGTAACGCTGAAGAATACGCGTTGTTCAGTTATTGCTAAAGGGACATGTAAAACCATGCCCCCTAATAGTGTTACCATGGTGTTGGTGTGGGGACAGTGGGATGGGGGCTGCATTCGCCCATTCTTGTGTGGAGCGGTGCGGGGTGAACCCCCTTCTTGGGAGGTTCGGGATGAATCCCCTTTCATCAAGTTTCAAACACAAATATTCGTATTTTTCATTTAATGTTGTTAAGAAGAGCCAAGTTAGCTACTTTAAATGATGTTATTCATCTAGTCTAGGTAACTTCAGTCATTTGAGGAGTGATGCGATGGTTCTGATAGCCGCACGTGTTAGCGACGAGAAACCTAAAACCATACGATCACGACTCATTTTCTGTTCTATTGTAAATGTGTTTTTGCTCATTCTTGTTTGGAGCCATGCCGGATGTCCCGAATAGCCACCCGGTCATCTTACTGCAACACACGAATGTCTGACAGAAATAAAGTGTCCTTCAAATCAAGTTCTGTGAGATGCCAGTGAACCACACTAAGCAAAAAGAGCATTTCTCCCCGTCAGGGAATTGAACCCTGGTCTCCCGCGTGACAGGCGGGGATACTGACCACTATACTAACGAGGACACGGTAGTCTGACTTGGAGCGCCGTGCTAGCTCAAGAGGTTACACGCGGCAAAGAGGCCAAATCAACTGAAAGCAAGGCCAACGACGGTCCACGCAAGAGCAGTGCATTGGCCGGGAATCGAACTCGGGCCTCCCGCGTGGCAGGCGAGAATTCTACCACTGAACCACCAATGCTTCCGTGACGAGTGGGATGTGACGTCACGTGCCAGAATGCCGTCACGCTAAGACGGGAGGCGAGAGGGTTAGAAAGGGTTACAAAAGGGTTACAAAAGCCAGAGAGATGCACAGTCTCTTTCGTGAGTCTTTCCGTCTGCCTCACGGTGGGGTTCCATGGTGTAACGAACGGTCAGCACTCTGGACTCTGAATCCAGCAATCCGAGTTCAAATCTCGGTGGAACCTACAAGAGCTTTTGATCTGAGAACCCAAACCCGCCCTTGACAGCGGCTGCTTGGTTTCAACCTTCTTCTCAGGACACAGGGTTTGGGACCAATCATCAT